>NC_090261.1:52477105-52514605 GCF_037325665.1 Littorina saxatilis | reverse complement strand
AAGCTCCGGCACAGCCCTCCTAATATAATATGACTAAATGGCGATCAGACATTATTCTCTCTGCAACCTCTCCGTCTCAAAGAGTATTCAGTGTCAACTCCGAAGTAACTTGGATGACTTGTGCAATCTAAACCCGATCCGTTGAAAGGAAATATGACAAACAACAAGCCTTCTCTTGTATGGTGTTGTAAGCGATCTGCGTGCCGAGACTTCGCGCGCTTTTGTATAAGACGCAAGCGAGCTTTGTGGAGATGTAAGCGATATCTTTCAGTTGGGTTTCAAGCGCTTGTGGATTCATTATACTGTGCGAGTTTCTGCGGTGGTGCACGACAAAGGGAAAATGTTTTTGGGCCAGAAAAAAAACCAAACAAACAAAAAACTACCAATATAAAAGGATTTATGCACCGATGGTTATCCTTCTTGCCATATTGAATAACGTGTTCGTCTGTTTTTCAGAGCCGCTTCTGAGCTTGCAAACTAGCTAACCGACCATGTGATTAACTACATGAATTATCCATGTGTGTGTGTGTGTGTGTCGTGTGTGTGTGCGTGCGTGCGCGCGCGTGTGTGTGTGTGTGTGTGTGTGTGTGTGTGTGTGTGTCCCTGACATTTAATTCGGAAACCATAGCCTACTTTATTAATATCAGCATCAAACAAATCTCAATGTCAAAATTAGTCACAGTGTCAATTGTCTCCATTTGACATAGTTTGATTTTATTTTCAATTATTCTTGACATTTTATACAAGGAAAACAAGTCGAAGTCGCGTAAGGCGAAATTACTACATTTAGTCAAGCTGTGGAACTCACAGAATGAAACTGAACGCACTGCATTTTTTCACAATGACCGTAGTCCGCCGCTAGTGCAAAAGGCAGTGAAAGTGACGAGCCTGTTTAGCGCGGTAGCGGTTGTACTGTGTTGCATAGCACGCTTTACTGTACCTCTCTTCGTTTTAACTTTCTGAGCGTGTTTTTAATCCAAACATATCGTATCTACATGTTTTTGGAATCAGGAACCGACAAGGAATACGATGAAATTGTTTTTAAAACGATTTCCGAAATTTAATTTTGATCATAATTTTTATATTTTTAATTTTCAGAGCTTGTTTTTAATTCGAATATAACATATTTATATGTTTTTGGAATCAGAACATGATAAAGAATAAAATAAAAGTAATTTTGGATCATTTTATAAAAAAAATAATTTTAATTACAATTTTCAGATTTTTAATGACCAAAGTCATCAATTAATTTTTAAGCCTCCATGCTGAAATGCATTACCGAAGTCCGGCCTTCGTCGAAGATTGCTTGGCCAAAATTTCAATCAATTTGATTGAAAAATGAAGGTGTGACAGTGCCGCCTCAACTTTTACAAAAAGCCGGATATGACGTCATAAAAGACATTTATCGAAAAAAAGAAAAAAACATCTGGGGATTTAATACCCAGGAACTCTCATGTAAAATTTCATAAAGATCGGTCCAGTAGACTGAGTAGTTTACTCTGAATCGCTCTACACACACACGCGCACAGACAGACAGACAGACAGACAGACACACACACACACACACACACACACACACACACACACACACACACACACACACACACACACACACACACACACACACACACACACACACACATACACCACGACCCTCGTCTCGATTCCCCCTCTATGTTAAAACATTTAGTCAAAACTTGACTAAATGTAAAAAGGTGGATTTGAGATGAGAGCTGTAGGTATATTTTTTAAGAAGAACCAGGCTTAAAAATCTTTTTTTCTGAAATGAATATTTTAACTCGATACCCCTGCCAGGTTCTTTACTCAAAGAAGAAAGCAGGGTGACGTCAGAAGACAACCGTATTGGCGGAGTGATGGTGATAGAGCAGGAAATATTAACTTGAGCTCAAAAGTTAAGAAACATGTTGCATAACAAGTCACTCAGTAATTATCTCTGTTTTATTACTTTGTCAGACGGGCGCTGTGGCGTGGTGGTAAGACGTCGGCCTCCTAATCGGAAGGTCGAGGGTTCGAATCCCGGCCGCGGCCGCCTGGTGGGTTAAGTGTGGAGATTTTTCCGATCTCCCAGGTCAACTTATGTGCAGACCTGCTAGTGGCTTATCCCCCTTCGTGTGTACACGCAAGCACAAGACCAAGTGCGCACGTAAAAGATCCTGTATTCCATGTCAGAGTTCGGTGGGTTATAGAAACACGAAAATACCCAGCATGCTTCCTCCGAAAGCGGCGTATGGCTGCCTAAATGGCGGGGTAAAAACGGCCATACACGTAAAATTCCACTCGTGCAAAAACACGAGTGTACGTGGGAGTTTCAGCCCACGAACGAAGAAGAAGAAGAAGAAGATTACTTTGTCAACAGTATGTGTTCATATGTATATCGTTGCTGCTATTCACCTTTTTCTGAGTATAGATGTTTACGGTCTTCACGTGCAAAACGTGACTGGAGCACAGCTCACTTTTCCCCATTAATATTATTCGTACCTAAACAAGTCAGATTCGCAGCGATATGGACAAGAAATGGAAGTAAGGTGGTAGAAGCATGGTGAGAACTTCATTTTTAAAGCAGGTAGAGAACGGTTTGCGTATATATAACTGTTGTTGAGTTCCTGTTTGGGAAGATCAAAGATGATGACTCACCTCAAGCAAAAACACATTTTTAGACAAAAAGTGCTGTTCTTGTGACCTTGTTTCTAACAGAAAAAAGAAGGGCGTGATATCACGAATGATCCTACACAGACAAACTTGCGTGTACGTGTTTACGTGTACAGCCTTACTTTATCTTCAATTAACTCAACCGACCGAGTCAAATGTGTTTCTCGAGCCACAAGGATGATTTTGTTTTGCAGCATTTTAATGTCCGCTTGAATTATTACTCGCAAAGTAAGGATTACCGTCAGGCAATTTGTCACTGCACAAGGTGAAATAGTGTAATCAATCATCCGCCACTTTCAACTTACGATGAGGGCTCGGGCAAAAAACTAATGGGTGGATTATCGCTTTTGAAAAAAACGAAGAGACATCTACCCCGTTTCTACAGAAATGCGCCACCCATAGTTATCACACCTTTTTGTAATCAGCCCACGATCTACCCCAAGATATTTTTTTTACGAAGCCCAAATTTTGACAAGTTCTTCTACAAGCCGTGGTCTATTGGCAGAGCAAAGCCCCTCCATGCCTGCTGCATGGAAGCGGAGAGACAAAGGTAGGAAAAAGAGTTGCAGTGTATTGACAAACGGGTGTCCCGCCGCGCTTGTCGCGCGCTATCAAGAGTTGACGCTGATGGATGGGCCACCCGGGGTGGGCGGTGTATGGGTACCCGGGATGTGTCTGAGCGGAGCCCTGGGGTGGGTCCTCTTTCACGCTCCCTCAGCCGTGTCATGGCTTCCCTGCTCGCACACCGCTCTGTACAACCAACAAGCGGCTCCGGCCGCGTTCACGAACACTCTTGCACCAGTTGAAAGCCACTCTTCTCTCTCTTCTCTAACGCCTACATACCCGCGGGCTTTGTTATCAGCCAGAAGTTTTCCTCCAAGCTTGCCTGAACTGTTGAAAATTACTTCCTTCAGGGCTACCTGCAGTGGCGTGCACGAGCAAATGCCCAACTTGGTGGCACCCAAGCGTTGCTTCGGAATGGTTGTAATTGACATTTCTTTGAGATATGCCATTTTCTTCGCTATTGTGTCTTTGTTGTTATCGTGTACATCTTTATTTCTGTAAGTTTTCATTTTTTTTCTTTCTTGCGTGCGCCCCATTGGGCTTCATTGAAATAAACCTTCGGCTTGACTCGCTTTGGCCCCAACCCAGTTGTGCACTCAACCCCTGGTAACTGCTTTCTACGAGGTAAAATATTATTTTGTGGCTGGTGCACCAGGTCGGTCTCATTCATTCTGACGTGATTATCACCATTTGAATGCAGACTTCTTCTTCTGCATTCGTGGAATGCAGACAAATACAGCGATTTTGAGAACAAAAATTCAACAGGATATCCTCTTCCTGCAAAATTTCCCAATTCGTGTGCACTTGACTAGTTGCATGCATTTCGTTCTGCAAGAGAGACTGCATGGCTATTAAAAGACATTAAGATCAAAATGACTGCATTGTCTGCGTTCATTTTTTTTATGTAGTTCTTCTAGTTGAATGACAAATCTGGCAATTACGATGCTAGAGAGAGAGAGAGAGAGAGAGAGAGAGAGAGAGAGAGAGAGAGAGAGAGAGAGACAGAGAGACAGAGAGACAGAGAGAGAGAGAGAGAGAGAGAGAGAGTCAGACAGACAGACAGACAAAGACAGAGAGAGGGGGAGAACATAACATAGTATATAAACACTTCCCTTGAGAATGCATTGGCAAAACAGTTCACGTAATAGCCAGGAATTGTGTTTTTACTGAGAGGTGATATTAACAGGACTGGACACAAATGATTTGCCTGTCGACCGTAGATCAGTCTTCATGTTGCATGTTGCAACTATCAGCTTGGTCTGCAGCAGTTGATCTCAAAACCCGCTGTCGCAGATTGTCACAAAATCAGCCTGCCTGTGGAAAAAAAAACACCCACACAAACCCCCCCAACCCCCCCCCCCCCCCCACACACACACAAATCACACCAAAAACACAGCGATATATATGCAACAAGTATCTAACCAAACTCGAAAACCAGAAGGAAAGCTAGTGGTTGAAGAGTTTTAATAGGCCTTGTAACTGGCATACTGACGTCATTGTTTTTTTTACCCACGCAGCTGGTGTAACCTTGAACTTTACTGAGACATTGTACCTTGAACTTCACTGAGACATTGGTACTCTGCATCGACTTCATCTGGAGACAAAACGTCCTTCACATTTTTCGCTCTTTTCGCCGAATGCGAGAAGCTTTCATCTGATACGCTGCACAGGCATGCTGAAGCCATGAGTGTTTGCTGCTTGGAGGACTCAGTTCCGGCGGAAAGAGAAGTGACGAAATTGTTCGCGCATGCGCCGTGTGAAGGCCAAGATGCTGCGCGCTGATAAACAATAGCCACCGAGTCAATTAGACAGTATTAATAGCAAACGCCAAAACTGTCCGCTTGAGTAGCGAGTATATTTAGAGTACGAGAGCCTCTTGTCTGACTCCACTCAGTTTTAGCGGTAACATTTGTGCACTTTGGTTACCTTTATTCATTTTGCACGGGAACATCATATGTGTACGCCAAATAGTTTGTACGGACATACGTTCACATGTGCACTGGCAGCCTAGTGCATGTGTTTAGCGCACGCATGTGCACATGGGTTTATTCTGGCAAAATAATGTTTCTTTGTGGAATTTGTCTAAGAATTCGCTGTAGAATTCCCCATCAAGCGTTTACTTGAGCTCGTTCGGGTGCAGCTCTCCAGGGCAGAGTCCCTTTTCTCAGGACCAAACTCGTTACACGTAGAACATTGCAAACCCTGTTGCAATTCGGCGCGCGTCGCAGTTATATTGCTATCTGTCTGGTCTGAGAGAGAGAGAGAGAGAGAGAGAGAGAGAGAGAGAGAGAGAGAGAGAGAGAGAGAGAGAGAGAGAGAGACTAGAACGAGAGCGAGAGCAAGAGAGAGAGAGCGCGCGAGAGAGGGACAGAGACAGAGACAGAGAGATACAGAGACAGAGAGAGAGCGAGAGAGAGAGAGAGAGAGAGAGAGAGAGAGAGAGAGAGAGAGAGAGATAAATAAAGAGATAGAGTGAGAGAGAGGGACAGAGACACAGAGAGACAGAGACAGAGACAGAGAGAGACAGAAAGAGACAGAGACAGAGACAGAGCTAGGCTCCTAGGCTATTAAGAGGTGTTATATTGCTGATGAAAAAGAATGCAATATCACACCTCGAGCTGCAGCCTCTGCATCTTTTACTCTCCGCCCATCACTTCGTTTTTTCTCATTTCTTTGTTCTCTGAGTCATATGATGGATTGTTTTTAATTTCCTCTTGAGTTTGGGACTGTAACAAGTTTGGACAGCTTTATCGTTTATGAGTAATGTACATGTACGTTCACAAACTGTGCATACCCCTAGTTTTCGGCATACATTTTTTAGATCTTACTTTAAAAAACGTATCTCTTTGTTATGAACTAAAGGGTAATCAATTATTTGTAAAAGTCGCTTACAAAATGATCTGTGTTTCTTAAAAGTCATTTTGTATATGGAGAGGCCCAAGACAGGCTAATATACATACCCGCCCCCCCCCCTCCCTGGCCCCCCCCACACACACACAAAGACACACGGACGCACAGAGCACTTTTAAAATATTGAGATGAGCTGCATTCTCGAAAAAGACGTATTAGTAGTATAGCAAAAGTCGAATACATATGACCGTGTATTCCGACAATGCGTTGGCGTTCCCGAACCACACTGTTTAAAAAACCCAAACCAAAAACAATCCTACAACTAACACAACAAACTGAAAAACAAGGCATAAAAAAGAAAAGGGGAAAACAGAGAGGTTGAAAGTCGCTTTTTAATTCAATGCTTGTTATTTTCTCAGGTGCCAGATGACTGGTGTTGCACATAATAACTGTCACTTACTGTCTGTCTCCATGTTTAAAACCACAACTTCTCTTTGTTATTTGATCAAGGGAAGACAGAAAAACAAAAACAAAACAAAAAGAGATAAACAAAATTCCAAAGGATGCCATACATGTACCATAAAACCAAACACAAATTCTTGTCCTATTGCACTCATTTTGCATGTCGAGTGCACTGAGTGTGCGATCGTAACTCCGTGAAGTCTGCCAGGCTATTCGCATTCCACTGCTGTTAACCCGTGACCTGTTGTCAGCGTTATCAACTGTAGCAGACCCACACACCCCAGAGTCCCATTGTTTCGGGACTACAGATAAATTGTGCTAATTGGTACTGCAGGGCGCTTTTCTCCTGTGAATTTGGGGTTGCTATTTAGTGTTCTCCTTGTTTGTCACTACTTGCGCACTTCGACGCTGAAAAAAAGAAGAAATAAAGAAACAAGGAAGAGAAAGAACGAAGAGTTTATCGTTGAAACCTCCAAACTGTATCATAATATCCGTTTACCTTACCCACTCCTTTCAATAAACGCACATACACACACACACACACACACACACACACACACACACACACACACACACACACACACACACACACACGCACGCACACACAAACACACACCGGCATACACACACACACACACACACACACACACACACACACACACACACACACACACACACACACACACAAACCGCATATTAAAACATTAACGATACCTTGTTGGCTTTAAAACGATAATAACCCCCTCACCACCCCCAATTGTTTGACGCCACGCCCTCCTTATTGTGTGCCACCCCTCCCCCTGTAACTTGACAACGCTTGTTTCAACAGCAGACACGAAAGACCGAGACTGTTGACAGTAACGTTGTGGCGTGTGTCACACCAGTCTCGGCTAGCCACGCCTTCTCCTCTTTCGGGTCTTGTGCGCCGAGAAAATCGATACCTGTGTTTTAGCTGACCACGTGACCTGGCGTGCGCTCTTGGCTCGCGACAGCGGCTAGTGTGCACGCGCCAGACTGGAGAAGGTGTAATTAGAAGCGTAAACACATTGCTAATCAGTCAGAAATCAGAGCTTTAACTTTGTTTTGTTTTTTAGATTGACTGTTTCACAAAACACACGAAAAGGAGAGATAGACAGGTACGGAGACAAACATCTTTTCTTTTTTTGTATATTTTTTTTAATTGTTTTTCTGCTTCGCGTCATAGGCTTTCCTTTCAATTTTGAAAGTACTGCAATCATTAAAAAATATCTTAGTCTTGCGTCGAACTATTCTTTCCGCACATTGTTCGTAACGTTTTACATCATCAAATCTTTACAACACATATAGAGAATACGACATGACTTGGTGTGTCATATCAGATTTACACGAATTGTTTCAATATTGAACTGCGAGCAAAAGCGAGCTTTTTAATATTTGAAAAAACAACGAGTGTAAGTATTAGCGTACCTTTTTATGTTGTTTAACATAACTCAATAGTACTGATGAGCGACCTTGGGTACCTTACATTCATGGGGCCAAATTTGTCCAACCAATTTTTTGTATTTAACTTAGAAATTTGATTCATCCTAAAAATTATGTTTTCCTTCACATTCAAGGGACGTAACCACTCGGTACACGTTTTCGAAGAAATCGATTTTTGGGGTCAAATCTAATAAATTTCACCACCAATTTTCTTCACATGCAAGAAACTGACATACTTTTCGTCCTTGAATAAGTTCACTCCATTGATTTTACCAGGAAACAACATTTCAGTTTTGAGTATAAATCGAGGGGGTAATATGACGGCAGGGCCAAGATGACGGCGTCACACCGGACAATAAGAACCTTTTTGGCCACTGACCCTGTCCAGACTTCCTCTTTAATTGGTGTTAGTGACCTCTGAACCGACAGGTGTCGTCCGTTGTCAGAGGTTAATGGTCAGAGGTCAGGGTGGGGTCGCAAGAGGCCAAAGGACAGAGGTTATCATTTCAGGTACTGTGGGATTGCCTCTGGGGTGTTACACTTGGATTGCAAAATTCATGAAAAAAAATGAAGAAAAGATTGAAATGGTAAAAAAATAAAGAGTATTGTTTAGAGAGGAGAACTGTGAGAATGCCCCTGGGTTGTCTTTTTTTATCATTACAAAATTCATGAAACAGTCAAAGACGAAGAAAAGATGAAAAAGAAAGTAAAAGACAAAAACGACAACAAAAAAACAACACAATAATAACAAAGGACTGATTTGATCGTTTCAGACACAAGAACTATGGTAATTCCCCCGAAGAGTTGCACTGAATTTAATGAAAATATTCATGGCAAGGTAAACGGACGAAGAAAAGGTGGGAGTAGAGGACTGGGATGGGGTTAAAACAAAATAAAAATAAAACACCTGTTAGCTCCTGTCAAAGATGTGTTAGGTGACACGAAGAAGCGTCTTCATCGACAGTCGCGTCAAAGATGTTCTACTGCTGCGCGTTGTAGGGTAAAGGGGTGAGGGGTAATTTGGACACCCTAAGAACTAGACTCTGTTGCTGGCCCATAGAAGTCGTTAGGCAAAGACGGTGGGGTTATATCTCAAGATCGGGGTTAGACATACACACGACGGGCGCAGTGGCGTGGTGGTAAGACGTCGGCCTCCTAATCGGGAGGTCGTGAGTTCGAATCCCGGTCGCTGCCGCCTGGTGGGTTAAGAGTGGAGATTTTTCCGATCTCCCAGGTCAACTTATGTGCAGACCTGCTAGTGACTTAACTCCCTTCGTGTGCACACGCAAGCACAAGACCAAGTGCGCACGGAAAAGATCCTGTAATCCATGTCAGAGTTCGGTGGGTTATAGAAACACGAAAATACCCAGCATGCTTCCTCCGAAAGCGGCGTATGGCTGCCTAAAGGGCGGGGTAAAAACGGTCATACACGTAAAAATCCACTCGTGCTAAAAACATGAGTGAACGTGGGAGTCTAAGCCCATGAACGAAGAAGACATACACACATATGTGCAAGTGAAAACAAGTCGCGTAAGGCGAAATTACTACATTTAGTCAAGCTGTGGAACTCACAGCATGAAACTGAACGCACTGCATTTTTTTCACAGCGACCGTAGTCCGCCGCTTGTGCATAACGGAGTGAAACTGACGAGCCTGTTTAGTGCGGTAGTGGTTTCGCTGTGCTGCATAAGCACGCTTTTTTGTACCTCTCTTCGTTTTAACTTCTGAGCGTGTTTTTAGTCCAAACATATCATATCTATATGTTTTTGGAATCAGGAACTGACCAGGAATAAGATGAAATTGTTTTTATATCCATTTCGGAGAAAAACAATTTAATCATAATTTTTATATTTTTACTTTTCAGAGCTTGTTTTTAATCCAAATTTAACATAATATGTTTTTGGAATTAGAAAATGATGAAGAATAAGATGGTAATTTTGAATCATTTTATAAAAAAATAATTTTAATTACAATTTTCAGATTTTTAATGACCAAACTCATTAATTAATTGTTAAGCCTCCAAGCTGAAATGCAATACCGAAGTCCGGCCTTCGTCGAAGATTGCTTGGCCAAAATTTCAATCAATTTGATTGAAAAATGAGGGTGTGACAGTGCCGCCTGAACTTTTACAAAAAGCCGGATATGACGTCATCAAAGACATTTATCCAAAAAAAGAAAAAACCGTCTGGGGATATCATACCCAGGAACTCTCATGTAAAATTTCATAAAGATCGGTCTTGTAGTTTACTCTGAATCGCTCTACACACACACACACGCACAGACAGACAGACACACACACCCACACACACCCACACACACACACACACACACACACACACACATACACCACGACCCTCGTCTCGATTCCCCCTCTATGTTAAAACATTTAGTCAAAACTTGACTAAATGTAAAAAAGAATCTTATGTGTTTTGTCAACACACGGACTTGTTTCTTGATTTTTTGGGGGGAAAAGTTCAATTTTTTTGACTAGTCGGGTAAATTGAACAGGGCAAAGTTAAAGGCATATGTACGCGCTCCCGTGTTTACAAAGTGTAGTTTGCCCATAATCGATGTCAAACGCACCATAAGACCATGTAATGACGATATGTCGCCATGCGCGGACCATATACATGCATTACAGCTTGTTTTAGAGTCTCAAAAACTTTGGATGTAAACAAAGACGCGGAGTTATTTCCCTTGCGTCAACGCTACCTCTGTTGGCAAATCTATAAATAGGACGATCCAGATCAAAATGAAAATTAACATATCTCAACATTGAAGGGGTCCTAGACCACAATATTTTGCAGGGAACTTAATTTAGCATGTCTCCAGCTGTTGGTAAAGCAATTAGCGTGTATAGTCATCGAGTACATATGGCTTTCAAATTAGCCGAACTCATTTGTATAGGAATTTAACCCAAGCCGACTATCTTTCACTGCTGCCAGAGCTTTCTTCTTTTGTCCATGACTGAATGACCAAAGAGTAAAGATATTGCCATTTTTTTAACATCAATACTCAGAAAGTTAGACATTCAGCGACATTCAGCTAAAATATTCTAAAAGTTCTCACCTGCCACCCGTTGTTAGTCGTTGCGCCATTTTTTCTTATGGAAACGTCATTGACATATCACCATTAACGTAAAAATACAGTGACATAATTTTTTTTACACGAACTATTAAACTATTCCTTGGCTTTTAACAAAACAAAACAAAAGACAAACAAACAAACAAAGAAAAACACAAAAATTACACAGATGTTTTCAACTTGCTCAAATAACACCGGCAACCTCAAACTCCATTGTGAAGCAATTTAGCTTTTGTGAAAAAGAGAGAAAGAGAGAGAGAGAGAGAGAGAGAGAGAGAGAGAGAGGGAGACAGAGGAGAGAGAGATTGGCACGACCCCCCCCCCCCCCCCCCCCACAGACACACAAACAGAGTTGTGATGAGTTTTAGGACACCGGAGTCGACTTCTCATGGAGGAAAAAAATGTCTGCCCGAAGCACATCTTTGGTGCACTTTCGCATCCTAGCCTTTTTTCGGATTTTTTTCTTTAGTTGGAGGAGACACAGATTAGAAATTGGACGCTCTCAGAGAGAAGGTTTGTTTGATTTTCTTCGCGAGAGCGGCGGGGGAAAAAACGACAAAGATGGGATTTTGACAAACATTTATTCTTGTTTTATTTTGATGACGGACACTTCGTCTTGACTTCTGAATATTGCAGTTAGGAGACAAGTCCAACATCTTTGACATTACAAGTTTTATGTGCATTTAAAGGGCAAATCATAATATCTAAAACAAAACAAAAAACACACAAAACCCTACACATGCACAAATATAAGCGTAGTATTAAGCAATGTCGAGTTTATATTTTAGCACATACTATTCTAACGAAAGAGTCTCACTCAGACTTCAAGAGTTTAGTGTATACGGAATATACTCATCGTATTCACCGATGTCGAACTTATATATATACTACTAGTTCAACACAGACTATTGTAACAAAAGAATCTCATTCAGACTTTCAGAGTTAATTAAGGGTATAAAGAATATACTCGTCGTATCACGCAATGCCGATCTTTAACGCGGACAATTCACAGGACAGAGTTTCATTCAGACATGAATAGTTAAGTGTATAAAAACAACAACCATACACGTCGTTTTAAGCAATTTCGAGTTTATACTATATGAGTTGAACACACACTATTCTAACGAAAGATTCTCACTCAGACTTCAAGAGTTAAGTGAATAAAGAATATGCTCGTCGTCGCGTATCAAGCATGAAATGACGAAGTTAACGCAGACTATTCGCAAGAAAGAGTCTCATTCAGACATTAATAGTTAAGTGTATTAAAAAAACCAGACACGTCGTATTAAGCAATTTCGAGCTTATACTATATGAGTTGAACACAGACTATTCTAACGAAAGATTCTCACTCAGACTTCAAGAGTTAAGTGAATAAAGAATATACTCGTCGTATCAAGCAATGACGAAGTTAACGCAGACTATTGACAGGAAAGAGTCCCATTCGGACATTCAAAGGCAAGGAGAGACTCTTTCAACGCGGAAGCAGCTCTCTTTAGCGAGTAATTTACCGGTGAAAGAGCTAGAATCACGTTTTGTGAAACGCACTTCAGTCGTGTAGTGTATGAGACCGAGAAGTCTTTTGACAAATTCCACACAACATCCCGCTGAGCTGTATTGAACAGAGAGAAGAATTAGCCAGCCTTGCTCATTGCCTGAGTGGTTTGTTGTTGATGAGCGGAGTCATTAAAGGAACATTCCTTCTCGCATTATCAATCAGCGTGGCTGCTTTCCGTAAAGACTGGGGAATTTTCGTATAATGACAAGTACAGGTGTCCATACAACAAACCCAAACAAAGAAAAACGGATAGCTTGCGTGACTATTTAGCATACATAACCCTAGGCCGGTATACCATCGTCGTTTGCGTGTTGAAGCTATACTCTAGTCGTATTGCTATATCGTTTTGCTTTGGTGAAACTGTAACAACTGACTAAATCTCACAAGAAATTAGCTTCTTTTATTGTGGAGGTTATTGAGATGTCTGACACAGAAACAGAGATGATGTCAAGGTGCGTAACGTTGCTCAGGCTCACTCCTCAGTTATAATTGGTTATACTCCTTAACTTGAGCAAAATCTAATCAGGGAGACAGACTGAACTAAAAACTAATTTACCTGAATGCAGTGTGTCTCGCACCATGGGGAAGTGGGTGTCTCCAACTGTCATCCGGGTTCCGTACTTTCAAGTGTTAAAAACTTCCCTCTTCTTCTTCTTCTGCGTTCGATGAAAAACTTCCCTCTAAAAACTATCCTATGATAGCGCGATACGAAATAAATTCTTTGAGAAATGCTAACTTTCCAAGGAGAACATCCAAGATGTCCCCTAGCGGTGAGTGTTCAACAACAGATTTTGTAATGTGAAAGTGTGGGGTTATCTCATGGTTTACGGATGATGCCTTGAAAGGTATCTTGAGGTCACGGCCTTTGGGATCGCACTGCAAAGTACCCAGCAACAAGGAAGACGAAAATACGACGAAGCATAAACCATTTAGATCTTTAAACTCGATTCACATTTTTGCCTCTCTGTGTTCTTCCATAAACAAACATTGATGGAGGCTGAGGGAAGGGGTAGGGTTATCTTTAAGTTTGTTTGTTTGTTTGTTTGTTTGTTTAACGCCCAGCCGACCACGAAGGGCCATATCAGGGCGGTGCTGCTTTGACATATAACGTGCGCCACACACAAAAGAGAAGTCGCAGCACACAGGCTTCATGTCTCACCCAGTCACATTATTCTGACACCGGACCAACCAGTCCTAGCACTAACCCCATAATGCCAGACGCCAGGCGGAGCAGCCACTAGATTGCCAATTTTAAAGTCTTAGGTATGACCCGGCCGGGGTTCGAACCCACGACCTCCCGATCACGGGGCGGACGCCTTACCACTAGGCAAAACCGTGCCGGTTTATCTTTAAGTCCTATCTTTTGAGAATCATACTCCAAAGTGTGCAGTTTAAAAAAACAAAACAATTACAGCTTAACATAAACTCCAACTTCGTTAGATCTTCAAACTCCATTTACACCTTTCAGCTTTATATGTCATACAGTTGTACATGCTTTGTGAGGCCACTCCGATGAGAGGACAACTCCCACAAGAGGACACTTTCTTTTGTCGTGTCCCTTTGTCTAATAATACGAGAATTTATAACGCGCACATATCTCACCACAAGGCGACTCAAGGCGCACTCATACACATATTTTCGCATTAACAACTCAAGCACACTCATATACGCTTACGCATAAATTACTAACTATACCAACATATACTAATGAAATGACTAAACTATACCAACATACTAATGAAATTACTAACTATACCAACGTACTAATGAAATTACTAACTATACCAACATACACCTGTCGCCAGGGGCACTTGCGTCGCTGTTGGTAGCCTTATATTGCAACATAGACCATTTATCTATTTGGTCTATGATTGCAAGTACGACGGTCTCATGCGTACAAATTGCGGGAGGTTGTGCCAACAAGGACCGGTAGGGAATCGTGTGGTGGCTGCGACACGGCTGAGTGAGGGCTGGGGAAGGGTTTCACGCTCCCATGAGCACGTGCGGCCATGCTTGATGAATTACTGTCCGCCGCCTGACCTGGATTTGTGATATCGCCTGTCGTCGTCATTGCGGGAATGACGTATTGGTTCCTTTCTCGGTTCATATGCACACGGAAGTCATTATGTCTGATTACGTGGATTTTTTTATTTTTAATTTTTATCTGTATGCTAGAAATAGGTCTTCATAACCCTGTAAAACAGAGGTATAGGGGTGGGGGGGGGGGGGGGGGGGAAAGAGAGAGAGAGAAAGAGAGAGAGAGAAAGAGAGAGAGACTCAGAGAGAGAGAGAGAGAGAGAGAGAGAGAGACAGACAGACAGACAGACAGACAGAGACAGACAGACAGAAAGATAAACGGACAGCTGAATGACGCTAAAAGCATCACCAAGTTGAATGACACGTGCAAGTGATTGTGCAGGCTCGACAATGAAATACAGACATAGCCAGAAAGAGACACAGACAGAGACAGTGACAGAGACAGACAGACATAGACATAGAAAGCCTCGGAGACAGAGACAGACAGGCAGACACAGACTGACACAGACACACTCACATACGCACACACACACACACTCTCTCTCTTACACACACACACACATACACACACACACACACACACACACGCACACACTCGCACGCACGCACGCACGCACCCACATACACACACAAACACACACACACAAACACACACACACACACACAACAAACAAAAGAACGACAAACACCAACTGATCCCAGGATTTGTCCCGCTACCTGCATGCACGCGGTAACACCGACGCTAGAAAAACAACGCTCATGACCGCAGAGAGACCTAATTTCTAGCCAGGTCTTTTGTGACCTTTCAGTTCTCATTACAATTATTTGATATCCGATATTATCCGCTTGGAATCCATTTTTTTCTCAGAGACAATAGTTCAGACCTCATTTTAACAATCAAGTGATGAATTATTTTGCATGACTGGCAGTTAGTCGCTTCCAATGACATAGCCCAAAGTGATTGTAAATCGCGAATAGCACTGAATTATTCTGTGGTTCGCGCTATACAAGGTTTCATTATTATGATGATTATTATTAATATATTTTTTAATTTCAGTTGTATTGATCCTGAAGAGGTGTCTTTTTGATAGAAATATATTGTATTGTCAGTGCAAAATGGTTGCTAGCACGTGCAACACGCAATGGAGCGGATAACACGAATCACACACGATTGACTCGCGTAATCTGTGTCTCTTTGTGCTTGTCTTGCAGGGTGTTAAGACAATGCGTGCAGACTGGCTTCTGCACAGTTCAGCCGTTAAGACTGGCCTAGTAGAAGTGACAGGTATTTTATCGCAAAAAGATGCAACGTTTTTAATGACCTGTATACAATATGAGATCGACTGAGCGTGTAATATGGATTTGTCTCCTTATTTGTTTGTCGGGATGTTTCTTTGTTTTGTTATATGTTCGAACGCAGACAGCGTAGCTTTGACCTGGTTTTTGAATGTGGAGCTGATTTATTCAGCGAGGAATGATTGTCTTTTGTCAGAAACAGACTTGCTCACAAGGGTGTAATATTATTAACAAGAAATGGCATCATTCATTTTGCAGATATATGAAAGGACTCAATCACCTATCAAACACAAAAAAGCGTGATATTAACGCACATGCGCAGTCCACACTTCCTCTGTTATAAACAGCGTATAAATTATTATATCGACCAATATCACCTGTAATAATTATTCGTATAACCTTAAGTTCTCATTCTTGAATAATCTTGTATCACATTCAGTGCGTGCTGAGCCGTGTTTGACAGAGGATGTAAGAAATTGTGCATCATGTTTTTAATTGAGGCGTTCGTTTTAATTTTTGTAGAAAGTTGAGCAGTCTGAACTAATGACAATGAAATTCGGGCCTGCAGTGGTTTAGAACCTCAATGATGTCGTCTGGCATCGCCAAAGCTTATTTCAAAACCGAAAGTTTTGCCGCCATTTCGGCAGACTTGCCGAACCTTTTCACGGTGGGGAAAAGGTGACGCCAAGGAGTCCCTAACACTTGCAAACAATACCGAAACTTTTATGGCCACTGCATTTTGGAACATTTTTCGAAGAAACTAAATCCTAGCACCAGCCTTCTTCTTCTTCTTCAGCGTTCCAGAAATTCTTGTGACGTGTGAGCTCGTTTGCCCATTTGGGTTCCCCACACTATACTCTGAGAGCATAGGCAGCTTCACTCCGCCTTCGTTGGGTAGGCATGCTGGGTATTTTCGTGTTTCCATAACCCACCAAACTCCGACATGGATTACAGGATCTTTTCCGTACGCACTTGGTCTTGTGCTTGCGTGTACACACGAAGGGGGTTAAGTCACTAGCAGGTCTGCACATAAGTTGACCTGGGAGATCGGAAAAATCTCCACTCTTAACCCACCAGGCGGCAACGACCGGGATTCGAACTCACGATCTCCCGATTAGGAGGCCAACGTCTTACCACTGCGCCACTTCGCCCTTCCCTAACACTTGCAAACAATACCGAAACTTTTATGGCCACTGCATTTTGGAACATTTTCCGAAGAAACTAAATCCTAGCACCATGCAGCCTTCAAATCGACACCTTGGTCACTTGCTGTGCTTTCAACATTCCGTGCGGCATCATTTTGCATGGCGTTGGCTCCGCCGTTTTACGCCTTGCTCGTATTATTTTTCATTTTAACTTTCAAGTACTCCGTTGGCGGGACCGGGTGTGTGTTTTAACTGAGTTATGTACTTTATCATTGACTGTTTTGCGTCTAATTGTTCAGCTCACTAAATATGCTCTCAAACTCGTCGCGGTGTCTGGTTCGAGTCTTTGTGGTTTGTGTTCGCCTGTTTGCTTTTTCAATCTAGGCGTTTGAATGCGTTCTTGATTTTAATGCCCTCAACAAATGTGGTGCTTCACCTTTTTGTTTTGTTTACTGAGTTTCTATCCATTCAAGCCCGTGGAAATATTTAGCTTGTTTGTATTTTTTTCGATGTTGGCGTGGAGAAAGGCTGCAGTGTTTGCTCTACCAATATCTCCGCTACTTCACTTTTCCACCCTCTGTGTTCAGGAGGCGGCAGCCAGTCTGGCCTGCTTATTATATCTCGTATTTTTTTGTGTTCGTTGTTTGCTTACAGCCTGTGGCTGTGTCGGTTTAAAAAAAAAAAGGTCACCCCCTTCCCTTCGTTGCCACCACCCTCCGCCCTTGCTTTTGCTTTGCACAACAACAAAAATCGTCGCCATGTCTGGTGTGCTTATTTCCTGTATTTGTGTTTGGTTGTTGAAAAGTGAAGAATTCCCCAGGTGGTCTGGCGAACCTTTTGTAGGGAACCATTCCGTGTGAGGCTTACGCCAGCATTCTCTCTCTTCATGCTCTCTTTGGCGCGAAGACATTGTGTGCAGCCTCTAAGCACGAGGCCGCTTAAAAGCTGTTCCCATGGACGATTTTCAACCGATTTCTAACCGACTTTCGAGTTATTTTTGTAAACAGCGCAAACTCTTAGCCAACTTTTAAGACAGCAGTTGAAGTGGCTCGAAGACTAATGTTGTCTGAACCGGATAGGCATAACAATGCTAGCCAATGGTGAGCTCAAAACCAGGTACCTACATACCGGTACAGACTAAATCGTCCCGAAGTTAAACAGCGCTCAACAGAGTTTTCGAGTCGCTCCTGAGTCGGGTCAAAATCACTGCTACATTGCTAGGATTGCCTGTTCACAAGGCCAACATCTCGCAGATTTGATATTGCCAGCTTCTGAGTGACTTCAAGCTGACAGAATTTTGTTGAAAATCGGCCATGTGAGCAGCACATTATGTCAGAACTCTCCGGGGCGAAGATATTGTGTGGAACGAAACAGCATGAGGTTTACGCCTGTATTTTCTCTCTCATGCCCTTCTCGTACCCTGTGTCTCTTTCCTTCTCTCCCCAACTATAATCTCCGCATTTTTCACTCCATAGCCCTTTATGTGCAAAATGTCGCCCGTTGTGTGCAGTTATGGTCCTTGATGTAGAGTTATCTCCCTGGACAGAGCGACAAGGGGGAACAAAAACGCTGCAAGAAGTCCAATTACAGCCCTTGCTACGCGATAGAAACACCAAATGAGGGATTCGCGCTTTGTGAACGGCGCCTCCTTTTTTTTTTTTTTTTTTTTTGCGTTTTGTAAAAGTTTGGCGAGAGTTTGTCCCTCGGGGTAGGACCTCCCCCTAACGTGAGTTGTGGCCGTGTGAACGGCTCTCTTCTGCAACAATTTCCACTTGTGTTGGAAGACTTTATCTTCACCCCTCCTACGCCCCCTATTTTCCGCACTCTCTTGTGTTTTGTGTTCGAGGTTTTCATTCTTCCGTGACCCTCCCGCCTCTCACACCGTCTCTCTGTTTTTCTCTGTCTCTCTCTGTTTCGGTTTATCTGTCCGTCTCTGTCTGTCTGTCTCTGCTTCACCTATTTCTACCTCACTCCTTCCGTTTGTAGCTTTCACCGTCACCCCAGTGAGAAGACCACTTGTGCTGGAAGGGTTTTTTCTCCTCACCTCCGGCCTTTGGTGACAAAAATCACGTCCGTCGTGTCTTGTGGTCTCAGGTTCGGGTCCCAACAACCGTTTAGCTGGCTTTTATCAAGGGCGTTTCGGGTGGAGAGACAGCCACCCCGGGTATGAGGAAGATACAGGGATGACTTGTGTGCTGTGTATGTGGGTTAGCAGCGGGAAAGGAGGGTGGGCTTCTCGGAGAGGTTGAGGCATTGTAGAAACTGCTTTAGATTTTTTAACGCTGTAGTCCTGGAGAGTGTGGCAGTGTGGAAACTGCTTTAGGCTTTTAACATGGTAGTCTGGCGTTGACAATGCCAAGGTCTTGCCTTTGAGGAGCTTTGGCGCAAAAGCTGCAAGCCTTGCACGTTACGATAGTCTGTATTCGTTGTTCTGCCCAAGGATGTTGCTAGGATTTATATCCATCGGCAAATTTGCCGAAATAGCCGTAACGTTTCGGCATTTTTCTGAAGGTTAAGGCAGTCTTTGGTGTCACTTTCACTGACACAGTGAATAACAGTTCCGAACTGAGTTTGGTACATCTGCCGAAATAACGGCAAATTTGTGTGGGATCTGATAGAGGTTTCGGCTTTTTGCCAACTGCCGACGCCGAGCGACATCCCTGCTACTGCTGATGTTGTGTTCACAACAGAACGTGCGTGACGACGTACAAACACGCACGTTTTGTGAATGCTGATGTCAAACCGCAGCCAAGCCAAATAATGATGCCACTAATTATGCCACTTGTGACTTACGCTCCCAAATGAAAGAAATGGAACTGGCAGAGAAAACAACTAGATGTAATCTACCAAGAAAGAAAATGAGTTAGATTCACAACGTGAGGTGGTCAATGACAATGACTGTTCTCACGTACCATACCTTGGCATAAAAATCACGCACATGAGCCCCTCCCTCCCCCCGACTCCCTCCTCCCCCCCCCCCCCGCAAACCACGCCTTCGCCCAACCCCCTCTTGTGATCCTTTGACCCTCTCACCCCACGACCATGAATACACGAGCAGAGAGGGGGGCAGGCCGGACGATAAAGAGTTTACCTGGACATCAGCACGATGCGGACTGTCCTCGGGTCATCTCCCACAGAGCTGAACAAGGCATACCCTGCTGCCCTGACATGTTGCATTTAGCATGGTGATAAAGAAGCGAGTCTTCTCTTGCTGATGGCTTGTTCAGATGTGTCGCTTGATAGCGGGACAAAGATATTCCACTGCTACGCTTTAGCTGTAGAATATCTTCCAGCGGGATGCTTGATGCTGTCCTGGAAGACCGCCACAAATCTGAGAATAGCAGGGAGGAATATTAAAATGGAGGTTCATTCACAAAAAGTTTATATGAACAAGAAGTCGCAGAAAGCACGGTCTTAAAGGATATGAAGTTTTAGAATGCAGAGGGAAATTTAGAAAGTTATGGACAAAGAGTCTCAAAAGGCAGGGTCTTACAAGGGACAGAGTATGAAAATGGACGCACATTTCTTTCGTAAAAAAATGTTTTATTCACATTTACGAAAGTTATGGACAAGAAAACAACACACCCCAAAAACAACACAATAAACAACAGCAAACCCCCCCAAACAGTCAGGGTATTGAAAGGAATGGAGTCTTAAAAATGACACAAATTTACGAAAATTATGGACGAAAAATATCAAAACCCGCGGAAGTCTAAAATCTGGAGATGGGTGGGTCAAGCGGAGGGTGGGTGTGTGTGTCTTGATAAAGGGGGCTCCATTGTATTGTGGCGGGGTTGCCTGATGTCCGAAGTGCTGGTCTGCTTGAGGTCCGCGATGCTGCATTGTCCATCTCTATGACAGACTTGACAGACTTGATAGAGTTGCATTATTGGGCGTGTCACTTTTGTAACAATAGCTCCCTTATTCTCTGCAATATGTCATCAAGGTTTGCATTCTCTTTATTATTAATGTCAAGAATTGTCTATTCTCAATATGTGTCAAGCTGAAAAAAAACAAAAACAACAAAAACACACAAACAAACAAGCAAACAAACAAACAACCTATTGAAACGTACAAATAATTTCTTTACTGTATCCGAAGAAGATGTTCTTCAATCACGCTATTTTCAACCAGAAACCAACAGTTATTACTTATTAAATTGAAACGATGATTATTTAACGCCGAAACAATAATTATCGTCTCACAATAACAGGACCTCGTGGCTGCAGGAGATCCACTGCTTAAAACCGCGACGGGACAAAATAATGGTTTCTATATCTGTTGGCAAACATCGTAGAGCACCGAACAGACCATTAGCTGATGCCGCCCACGAGCAAAGTGGAGGTGTGATCGAGCTTGTTTACATGAGCATCAGTATCGCGGTTCTTCACAATCACGGGATGTGTCCAATTTGCACCATCTCTTGCTCTGAGATCAGGCTTTGATCCGCTCTGGGGACCGATGTGTCGAGTTGGCAAAGCCTTCTCTTTAAACCCCTTTGAACGAGCGTATCGATTTTACACTTAAAACTGCTGGTGCTAAAACCTCGGGTTTATTAATGAACACCGCGTTTGCTGTTCCAGCTTTAGGCCAGTTCTTTGCCTAGACCCTGGGGGGTGACCAGGGCATTGATTGTGGCGACAAAAACCTTCAGGTCTCTAGGAGCTTGTCCACCATCAAGGTAATGGTGTGTGGTCACGGCAGGTGAACGGCAATATCAACAAGATCAAACAAACGTGCAGCGTGTGAGAAAGCCATTTCGCTCACACGGCCCCGTCTCCTCACCGCGACCTCTGCATTAGAGATGAGGATGCAACCGCCGACTGCACGCTCCCAAGGTCCCAGTGGTCTCAGGTTTAAACCCACAGAGCGCTAATCCGTAAGCGGATTAAAGAGACGGGCTATGACGATGCGGATGCTGATGTGTTGCGGACGGTGGTTGTGAATGTTCTCGAGGTCCCTGAGGACCTCGCCATGCAGGAAGATACTGTGGCACGGAACGAAACTCTGATCGGCTGATGAGTCTCCCTTTATTGGCAGCGGTACTGCCGAACATGCCTTGTGGTCGCCCTTCAGAAGAAATTCCCCGCCCACTCCTGTGAAATCTGTGGCACGTCAAAAGTCTGTCAGTTCTTGATCTGCTACGTCCCTCACTTGTTCCTACATGGTGCAAATGCCATCCTTAACTGATTCCGAAATTGACTTCGTGAAGGCTTTGCGAAGTCTCTTTACCAAACATTCAGTGCCAAAACTCCGCGAGGCGAGCTTCGTAAAGTCGTGAAGTCCACTTTTCCAATTAATATCAGACTTAATGACTTGTCAAATGTCTGCACTAAGTTTCATGTTCGTCACTAACCCTTCAGTGCACGTAAGCAATCACCTCGTGTATACTTAAGTCACCATTCTTTGCAAAAAGGTCATCACGTCTTGTTCATAGGCCATCACGTCTTGTACATAGGCCATCATCCCTTGTAAATAAGTCATCGTCCTTTCATCAACCATTGTACGTTAGTCATGACCTGTTGGACAGAAGTCCCGAGTATTATTGTTAACAAATCATCACGCCTTGTATGCACGCCTTCACCATCTATTCATCATCCGTGTTGTCCGAAAGTCAACAACAACAACAACAACAACAACAACAACAACAACAACAACAACAACAACAACAACAACAACAACAACAACAACAACAACAACCAACCTAGGCGCGAGAGGAAACACTTCACTATCAACAGGAAAAATCACGAACTCTTTTGGAAATATGATATCTGTGTCATTAATATTTGATGACGTATAATGATTGCGTTTTTAACACTTGAATTATGTGAGTGGTTATGTGTGTGTATGTGTATGTGCGCGCGCGCGCGCGCGCGTGTGTGTGTGTGTGTGTGTGTGTGTGTGTGTGTGTGTGTGTGTGTGTGTGGGATATTTGTCACAGGCAAACCAAAGACAACTCACCCCCCCAAAAGAAAAACCACATCAAGCGAACAAAAAACATTCGCAAGAATTGAATATAGGGGAAGGGCTCCTAATATGGACCGGTTCCTAAATATGGCCACCTCCTGTTCTGACAAACTAACGGCGCTAGAGCGCTCAAAACAATTTTATTCGCTGTATTCACTCTCTGTGGATAACTTGCACATGTCAAAACACAGAACCACAAAACTGTTAGGCTTTTTCTCTTTTTTTACACTTTTTGCAGCGTCCACTCTAAATTTGCCGCCAAAAACGAACTCTTTTCAGTGTCCACAGCCAAAGCTGTTATCACATAAAAATTGCTATTTATGACAGCTAAGAGCCTATTTGTTACATTTTTAGCAGTGTTGACCCCGAGTTTCTACTGCAAACAAAAAATAATAGCAAAATCTCAAAGTATGTGTCAGTGAGTCCCCTAAAATGGACCACCTTCAACAAATCGAAGAAAGTAAAAAACTTATAGGCTATTTTCATTTATTCATTAAGAAGCTTGCTGAAAATAACATAACGAGGCCTCGAGATTTAAAAAACCCAAAAACAAATAGTCTTCTTTTTGTAGAAGTTCATAGTTTCACTTATTTTCACTCTGTTTTTGATAAGCTTCTTTAGTTTCCTGGTGTGCTTCAAATGATGCTCTCATCAACCCGAAACAGATAAACCTAAAGCATCTTTTAATTAGTCTGACTTGTACACTAAGTTGTATCGTGTTATTTTGAAGAATAGGGGGCTTTTTACGGTGATTCGTGAAGGCCGCTTTACGGGTCCATATCAGGAGCCTGGACCACTTTTTGTTTCATGCTGATAACTAAGCTTGTTTTCTTACGAACAAGTTTCATTTTGTGTTTGGTAGTCCTTCTCTCTTAGGTTAACTGTCAGGCCTACTTGGAGTAAAATAGCTTTGATAGATATTCAGCAAAAATTAAATGCAGAAAAAATAACAAATGGTCCATATTAGGCGCCCTTCCCCTACTGTGGCGCAGGAGCTTCCATTTTTTCATAGGCATGCTTTTGTATTTAGCTTATTTGTTTGTTTGTTTGTATTGGGGGATTGGGAATGGGGGATGGGAGGGACGGATGGTCCGTATTTTCGTTACGCCGTTGAACCATCGGGGCTTGAAGAGAATGGCGTGACAAGTCACGTTCGACCCACACTGAGTTAATAACGTGACACCTGTTTCTTCCGCTCACTATGATTGCACGAAACTGTTACAACTGTCGGCGTACCTCACGGTTTTTCTGTCTCTCTGTCTGTCTCTGTGTGGCGGTATCTTTCTCTATCTGTCTGTTTATCTGTCTCTCTTTCTTTGTTTGCCTGTTTGTCTGTCTGTCTGTCTGTCTGTTTATCTGTCTGTCTGTCTGTGTGTGAACATATTTTACCGCAGACTGCGCACATGTCTCTCTCTCTGTCAGTGGGCCTATTTTGACGCAGACTGTGCTCATCAGTGTCTCTCTCTGTTTGTCTGTTGACATGTTTTGACGCAGACTGTGCTCACCCAGTGTACCTTATACCTTCCTTGACGTGTAAACTGAATCATAGCGTAAACGACCAGTGGGCATATACCCAACTGAACTCAACAGTTCAGTGGCTGTTATCTGTGCATAGAGAAAATGTCATGTTGAATTTATTTTGCAAATTGGCACAAGTGTCCGTGCGAACTTCACTGGGAAAAAAATCCCACTGAAAAATCCCACTGAAAAATCCCACTGAAAAATCTGTTGACTGTTGGTAAGTGTTCAAGCGGTAGAATGATCTTACCATACCGATGTAAAAATGTGGACACATGTGTGGCTTGGTAGCCTACCAGATGTGTCTTACGGGAAGAAAACGCATCTTGAAGGATCCTCTTTTCACATTTAGTCAACCGATCTTTATGAAATTTTACATGAGAGTTCCTGGGAATGATATCCCCGGACGTTTGTTTCTTTTTTGCGATAAATACTTTTGATGACGTCATATCCGGCTTTTTGTAAAAGTTGAGGCGGCACTGTCACACCCTCATTTTTCAATCAAATTGATTGAAATTTTGGTCAAGCAATTTTCGACAAAGGCCCGACTTCGGTATTGCATTTCAGCTTGATGGCTTAAAAATTAATTAATGACTTTGGTCATTAAAAATCTGAAAATTGTAAAAAAAACTTTTTTTTTATGAAACGATCCAAATTTACGTTCATCTTTAGACGGGCGCTGTGGCGGGGTGGTAAGACGTCGGCCACTTAATCGGAAGGTCGAGGGTTCGAATCCCTGTCGCGGCCGCCTGGTGGGTTAAGTAGAGATTTTTCCGATCTCCCAGGTCAACTTATGTGCAGACCTGCCAGTGGCTTATCCCCCTCCGTGTTTACACGCAAGCACAAGACCAAGTGCGCACGGAAAAGATCCTGTAATCCATGTCAGAGTTCGGTGGGTTATAGAAACACGAAAATATCCAGCATGCTTCCTCCGAAAGCGGCGTATGGCTGCCTTAATGGCGGGGTAAAAACGGTCATACACGTAAAATCCCACTCGTGCAAAAAACACGAGCGTACGTGGGAGTTTCAGCCCACGAACGCAGAAGAAGAAGAAGAATACGTTCATCTTATTCTTCATCATTTTCTGATTCCAAAAACATATAAATATGTTATATTTGGATTAAAAACAAGCTCTGAAAATTAAAAATATAAAAATTATGATCAAAATAAACTTTCGAAATCAATTTACAAACACTTTCTTCTTATTTCTTGTCGGTTCCTGATTCCAAAAACATATAGATATGATATGTTTGGATTAAAAACACGCTCAGAAAGTTAAAACGAAGAGAGGTACAGAAAAGCGTGCTATCCTTCTCAGCGCAACTACTACCCCGCTCTTCTTGTCAATTTCACTGCCTTTGCCACGAGCGGTGGACTTACGATGCTACGAGTATACGGTCTTGCTGAAAAATTGCATTGCGTTCAGTTTCATTCTGTGAGTTCGACAGCTTGACTAAATGTTGTATTTTCGCCTTACGCGACTTGTTTATTGTTTGAAAATGCGTTCGGTGGTACCTCTGTAGTATTTTACTTTAAAATCAGATCATACCTTGCGTGACATTGAATTCAGTATGTGCATGAATATGGTCAAGTCTGGAACTATTTGATCGATCGTAAAGAAGGTAATTATATAGGCCATGACTGTAATTTCAAAGATAGGGATACTTTTTAGCCTCTTTACCGGCTCATTCCTCGTTGGCTTTTACCTCTTCAAAACTAGATTTTGTGTCGTAAAACGTCCTTGAGCACTTGCTTCTAAGTTTTCCTACTTCCTTTCCTACAGACACTCCTCCCCCCGTCTTTGTTCTTTTCTGTTCATCTTGTCCTCTTTGCCGCGCGGACAAGTCATTTTCCTTTCTTTGTGCCTTTCATTTTTGTCGTCCTCTCTGTACGTAAAGGGTATAGAGAGAATACTACATGGCTTGCTGTGTCGTACCAGATTTACACGAGGTTGTTTTTTTGTATATAATTGAACTGCGAGCGAAAGCGAGCTGTTCACTATTTGAAAAAGCAACGAGTGTAAATCTGGTACGACACAGCAAGCCATGTAGTATTCTGTTTATCCTACACACTGTACTTACGTGTATTTTTTACTAAAAATGTACTGCAGTCGAGGCAGCTAAATTGAAGACGCTTGTTTTGGAACCTTGATCTCTTCTAAAGCCTCGTGCAATTTATTACGTCAAAGTAAATAAACGTCACTCTGAAAGTGTGGCGTGACGTGTTAGTTCTAAAACTGAATTCATCGAGGGTAACTAGCGAGCGCAAATATTTTTTTCTGTAATGACGTTTGTCTCGGTGACTTTGGCATCGTAAGCAGTGGAAAAACAGGTCCCTGCCAGACTTGCTTGACATGACCTCATTTACATGATATACACACGTGTGATTTGAACGATTATTATCCCACGAGTGTCTCTCTCACGTATGTAGGATAAAATTATATTCCACTTTCTATACGCAAAGTATCCTCCTTCCTTTTCTTTTTAGATTTTTTCTCTCTACGTAACGCATTCTCTTTTAAATTTTTCTTGTCTTCTGTCTTCGAAAAGTCTTCCCCGTTTTTGTCTATTGAAATTATCTTGTCCTCTTTCTACATAATTATGAACTATTCTCTGTCTTCTTCGTTTACCTTTATCTCGTCCTGTGTCTACGGAAAATCTTCCTTGTATTTTTCTCCCTCAAATTGCCTCGTCCTTTTTATCTGTGCAGCGTCTTCGCAGTCTTTTCCTTTTCAATGTTTTGTCCTCTTCTTACGAACAAATCTTCCTTGTGTTTGTCCCTTACTTTTAGATTTGTTCTATCCTCATTTATTAGGAAATTTTCCCTTGTCATCTTACTTATTCTATTTTTTTCGTCCTGTTTCTTTGGAAAGCCTTCACAGTTTTCTTGAAAAAAAAAATTTGTTGGGGTCCTTTTCTCGTAACGTGTTCCTTGTCTTCCTTCTTCCATTTTAATTTCCTTGTCCTTTTTTTCCTTCTTCGCAACGTCTTTTCTGTCTTGTTTCTGTTTATTTTTTCTCGCCCTCTTTCACGAAGAGTATTTCCTGTCTGCTTCCTCTCAATAGTTCTTGTCCCTTTTCGTCATAACGTTATCCTTGTCTTCTCCGTGTTAAATGTTACCCGTTCTAATTTTTGTTGGGAGAATATAATTATTTCCCTGTCTTCTTCGTTTAAAGTTGGCCTCTCAGAAGGTCTCCCCTCGTCGTCTTCCTTTCCAGACATAGTCATGCTCCTCCGACACCTCTCATAAAAAGAGGGGATAATTTGTCACCCCCTCTGTGCTGCTTGCAAGCCTACTCCGTAATTCTGGCAGCGGCCTCGCAGAAACCAGCCCCTCCCCTCTTGCAGCATAATAAACAGTCCCCCACCCCACTCCTTCCTGGGGTTTAAACAGCGAGTCTCTCACCGCCCCAGCTAAACACTGCCACAATGGCGTAGCACGGCGAAAATGACAGAAAATGACAGAGCGCCGAGACGGAGCGAAAGATGAATCTATTACACGCCTCAACACCAGGGGCAGACGTGTCATTTCCTCTGCACCCACCAATCTCATTGCTTCTTAATCACTGCGCGTGCAAAGGGAGGGAGAATGGGTTGGAGATGGGGAAGGTGGAATGGGAAGGGAAGGGAAGGGGGGTGTCTCATGTTTCTCCGAGGTTGTTCCCGGAAATGGACTTTTACACGACTGCGCGCGCCGCTGAATAGCGCGATGGTAGGGGGCCTGGGGTTGGCTGAAAAGACGGGTTTGTGGCGAGTGATTTGTTGAAATGAAGAGAGTGATTGGTTGGAGTGGAGCGAGAGGTAATCGGATCAACACAGCGATGAACTGCTCTCTCTCTCTCTCTCTCTCTCTCTCTCTCTCTCTCTCTCTCTCTCTCTCTCTCTCTCTCTCTCTCTCTCTTTCTAAGTCAGTTTTAATTTTTTTCTTACTGTCATGTGATACTAGCACTTGGTTTCACAATTTGCATTCAAATATTTGCAAAGAATAATATCCGACACACACTATGATTAAATAAATGGAGCCGGCATAACAAGCTATACTTATATAAGCGTATAGTATAACCGGAGGTATGATTTGACAGAAGATTACAATATATTGAAACTTCAAACATTGTCAGCAGAATCATAGCCGGAGAAACAAGCCCTTGCTTACAGTCAGTGAATTATTAAATTCTGAATTCTCTCTCTCTCTCTCTCTCTCTCTCTCTCTCTCTCTCTCTCTCTCTCTCTCACTCCCTCCCTCTCTCTCTCTCCCTCCCTCTCTCTCTACCTCCCTCTCTCTCTCTCTCTCCCCCCCCTCTCTCTCTCTCTCTCTCTCTCTCTCTCTCTCTCTCTCTCTCTCTCTCTCTCTCTCTCTTTGCGCGTAAATAACTGAGAGTCTTTAATAGCTTCACACCCAGGTACTCAGTCTTATATTGCCAATGATGTGTTTATCCACAAAGCATTTCTATTATTTGCATTTTCATCAAACTATTTTAACGATTAATCAGGTATGCCTAGAGAATTACCCATTATATCTGAAATCCGGCGTCTGCCTCATTAATTTTAATGGGGCCATACCACGAGACGTTCCGGTTGATATTTTACCCCCATTTTTTGTACTGTCACTCGATTTAAATCGTGCATGATAGTTATTCCAAAGAAGTGCAGATTAGAAATGATTTGTGGAGATTATCTATGATTTCCCCCACAAATCCATTCCGACTGCTGGAAAAGGGCATGTTTGCAAATCAGCCATGAAGCGTTCAGATTGTAATAAAATGCAATGAAAACAGTGGAACGTTCGGCTGGTTTTGGATAAACACGTGTAAGCCAGTTTTTATCTGGAAGGCAAAGGCAACGCTGGTTATCAAAACTGATCATGATCACTTAACTTTATTTCCGCATGACAGAGCAACAAAAAGAAAAAGAGAAAGAGAAAGACTCACAGGTCCATAATTATGAATCTTTTATAGCTCGAAGTAGCCCCCGTATTTTTAATCCCCCGTGTAGCGTACGTGTTATCAAAATATATTAAGTAAAGTGATATACTACACGTGCACCCAGTGACAGCACCGCACTCTCGCATCACTGTGAAAATTTCAAGCACAGAAACAAATCCCCGTCGAGGTTGTCGCTATTACGGCTACAAAAATAAGCTTATATTTGAAGCATGTTCTGGACAGCTTAGAAAGATCATGAATCGTTTACTTCCTTAGTTTAGTTTATGTCATTTATTAACAATTTAAGCCATTTGACACATGGCACAAATTCATTCGTTCATGAAAAGGGCAAACCTTCATCCATGCATATTTCAATTTGGACCAAACATAAAAAAATGAAAATATAAAAGAACACTTGGGTTGAAGAAAGTGTAATTGGTAGTGGGGGCAGGGTGGGGGAGAAGACAATAATCGTGTGTATGCCATTCGTTAGTGATAAAAGTCATTTAACACATGACACAAATCAATTCAGTCATGAAAACGTGCGCGTCATTTTTCCGAATTCTTCTTCAATGAATACTTGGTATTTCGACTAAAATAGTTCAGAATTAAAAAACAAAAGACAGGGGGAAAGGATGGGTGTGTGGGTGGAGGCGGGAAGGCAGGGCGGGGAGGGGGGTCGGGGAGGAGGAGGAGGAGGGGGAGGAGGAGGAGGAGGAGGAGGAGGAGGAGGAGGAGGAAGCGTTAGCCTTTTGCTCATCCGCTGAAGACACCGGTCTTCACTGTTCTGCACTCACACCTGGCTTTGTCTGGTCACCCCTGGGTATTTCCTGGTCTCACCTGTCAGGTGCAAGGCTGATCGTTAATTGCAAATTACAGGTGTATTGTACAGGTGAGGTGTGCAGCCAGGTCTGGCTTTGTGGTCTCACCGCGGGGAAGACAGGCATCATCTCTGTGCGTGGAGAACAATGTGCACCTCTGGGAATGAAGATTTGGATGCAGGAATTGGTCAGTTTTAAGCCGCCTCGGTACTTCCAACCGGAGGTTTGAGAGAGAGAGATAGAGTGAGAGAGAAATAGGGAGAGAGTGTGAGAGAGAGAGAGAGAATGAGAGAGAGAGAGAGAAAGAGAGAGAGAGAGTGAGAGAGAGAGAAAGAAAGAAAGAGAGAGATTGAGAGAGAGAGAGATGGAGATAGATAGATAGACGGAGAGTGAGAGAGAGAGAGAGAGAGAGAGAGAGAGAGAGAGAGAGAGGAGAGAAGAGAGAGAAGGGACAGTGAGAGAAGAGAGAGAAGGGACAGTGAGAGAAGAGAGAGAAGGGACAGTGAGAGAGGGGAAAAAAGAAAGAGATGGGAGAGAGATAGATAGACGGAGAGTGAGAGAGAGAGAGAGAGAGAGGGGGGGGGGGGAAGAGGGGGGGGGAGAGAAGAGAGAGATAGAGAGAGAGAGAGAGAGTGAGAGAGAGAGAGAGAAAAAAAGAAAGAGAGAGAGAGATTGAGAGAGAGAGAGATGGAGAGAGAGAGAGATGGAGAAAGAGGGGGAGAGAGAGAGAGAGAGAAAGAGGGGGAGAGAAGAGAGAGAGAGAGAAAGAGAAAAAGAGAGAGAGAGAGAGAGGGGAGAGAGAGAGAGAGAGAGAGAGAGAGAGAGAGAGAGGGAGAGAAGAGAGAGATAGAGAGAGAGAGAGAGAGAAAGAGAGAGAGAGAGAGAGAGAGGGGGAGAGAAGAGAGAGAGAGAGAGAGAGAGAGAGGGGGAGAGAAGAGAGAGAGAGAGAGAGAGAAAGAGAGAGAGGGGAGAAAGAGAGAGAGAGAGAGAGAGAGAGAGAGAGAGAGAGAGAGAGAGAGAGAGAGAGAGAGAGAGAGAGAGAGAGAGAGAGAGAGAGAGAGAGAGAGAGAGAGAGAGAGAGAAAAGATAGAGTCGTGGAAGCATCACAGGCTACGTCGCAGTTGCGACAGTTGCTCCCAAAGGACCATGGCTATTTATATGATTTCTTTTCCAAGCTGATCGGTATCGTCTGTGTTTCTAAAGCGGACCTCTTTGCTGCTCATTTTTGGACTGTGTTTTGAGCGAAAAGAGTACCGTAGTCATTTCTGCCCGTGTTCAGTTTACGGGGATACTGGAACAGCGTGAGAACCGGTGTTGGCAACATATTTTCATACCCTCACAGAAAATCACCTGCTGCAAGTCCGTTGATTGTCCAGCTATAGCATTATTGTTGAGAGTCATAACAGCCTTTGTAAATTACTTTGGTTTCTTTGCATTGCCAACGTTTTTATGACGTAAAGATATAAAAGTCGAGGTTAGCAAATGAAAACATATGACAATACAATTTGAAAAAAAGACAACACTCTAAAAGAGAGGCTGCAGTGACATTAGTGTGGCCACGGAAGGGGGGTCCGCGTCTGCCATGACACCGTCGGAAGTCGGAAGTTGTTGGCTGTGCGCACGCGCCAGTCTGGCGACTCTCACAACTACCTCTTTCCTCCAGTGTGAAGTTGACTTCTTCACTGCCATCCATTTCTCTTCACCCCCCTCCACCCCCCTCTCCAGCTCTCCAACTAAAACAGTGGTTGCAGCCGTCCTGTCCCACCCCCTTACCTCCCCTCTCTGCTATTTTGGCCTCTCATGGTCTGGAGGAGTTGATGCATTTAGCGTCAATTTGCACACTCAAGAGAGAGCACTTTGAGCTACTTTGCAACTTGTTCAACGCGAACAGCTTGTTTCCGGTCACCATCGTGTCATGTGACTCGCCTTTCTCGCTGATAGAAATCTCGCAGGGTCTCGCGATGACGTAAATCGTAACGGGAATATTTGGAGCAGCATATTTCTGTTGATGTCTTTCGCGATAGACAAGGACTTAGATGGACAGATATATGACCGAGTTTTTTGGGACTGGAATGCTGTATCTTGTTTTAATTTACTTGAAAATAGTCCCTGATGTGCCTGACTATGAATATGATATAGTCTGACAAAGTAGATTTCCATTACTGTCCTTTTTAAACACACACGCATGTCTGGATATTACCATTGCAGATTTCTATCTTTACTTTAAAAGAGCAATGCTGACATACAATAAATGTATTCTTCGGCCATTCAATATATTTGATCTTTTGGTGTGAACGATTACATACACACATCCCCACAGATCTGTGCAGACTTTTATCTTCGATAAGATTTTGTTTGTTTGTTTGCTGACCACGAAGGGCCATATCAGGGCGGTGCTGCTTTGACATATAACGTGCGCCACACACAAGACAGAAGTCGCAGCACAGGCTTCATGTCTCACCCAGTCACATTATTCTGACACCGGACCAACCAGTCCTAGCACTAACCCCATAATGCCAGACACCAGGCGGAGCAGCCACTACATTGCCAATTTTAAAGTTTTAGGTATGACCCGGCCGGGGTTCGAACCCACGACCTCCCGATCACTGGGCGGACGCCTTACCACTAGGCCACCGTGCCGGTCATCTTCGATAAGAGCATCCTGCCTTTTTGACACACGCCAAAAACAAAGCCTGGCTGCTTCCCTTGCGCAACTGGAACTTTCTGCATTGGTGTCAGTTACGAAATAATTTTAGCAACATTTTCACCGGATCCCATTCTGCGCAGAAAACCACCAGGCGGTAGATTTTGGATATTTTGTTCGAAATATCCTTTTTATAAAAACAACCAGGCTGAGAGAAATGTAAGCTTTACGCCCTCACGGCAAAGCCATTAGGGGGCATGTAAAACTGGAAAACCCGGCTTTGTATAAAAAAATAAAATAAAACAAGTCGCGTAAGGCGAAAATACAATATTTAGTCAAGTAGCTGCCATTTTTCAGCAAGACCGTATACTCGTAGCATCGTCAGTCCACCGCTCATGGCAAAGGCAGTGAAATTGACAAGAAGAGCGGGGTAGTAGTTGCGCTAAGAAGGATAGCACGCTTTTCTGTACCTCTCTTTGTTTTAACTTTCTGAGCGTGTTTTTAATCCAAACATATCATATCTATATGTTTTTGGAATCAGGAACCGACAAGGAATAAGATGAAAGTGTTTTTAAATTGATTTGGACAATTTAATTTTGATAATAATTTTTATATATTTAATTTTCAGAGCTTGTTTTTAATCCGAATATAACATATTTATATGTTTTTGGAATCAGCAAATGATGGAGAATAAGATAAACGTAAATTTGGATCGTTTTATAAATTTTTTTTTTTTTTTACAATTTTCAGATTTTTAATGACCAAAGTCATTAATTAATTTTTAAGCCACCAAGCTGAAATGCAATACCGAAGTCCGGGCTTCGTCGAAGATTACTTGACCAAAATGTCAACCAATTTGGTTGAAAAATGAGGGCGTGACAGTGCCGCCTCAACTTTCACGAAAAGCCGGATATGACGTCATCAAAGACATTTATCACAAAAATGAAAAAAATGTTCGGGGATTTCATACCCAGGAACTCTCATGTCAAATTTCATAAAGATCGGTCCAGTAGTTTAGTCTGAATCGCTCTACACACACACACACACACACACACACACACACACACACACACACACGCACATACACCACGACCCTCGTTTCGATTCCCCCTCGATGTTAAAATATTTAGTCAAAACTTGACTAAATATAAAAAAAGAAAGATAAAATAACAAGAGGCGAAGCCTTCAAGGCTCACGTAAGAAATCGACAAACATTAACACAAACTCAATCACTTCGTCACACACACACACACACACACACACACACACACACACACACACACACACACACACACACACACACACACACACACACACACACACACACACACACACACACACACACACACACACACACACACACACACACACACACACACAGTAATTATAGGTGACACGGTGCAAGAGTGCGAGACACTAGATCTAGATCTGTCTGTCTGTAGCCTACTTACGGGGACATGACTGCCAGGATGGCCAGATCGACACTGCGCTTTCAACAGCGCTTCCTCGCGCAGGCACTGGAAACACGCTGTGCAGATTTCGACAGCGCTTCCTCGCGCAGACACTGGAAACGCGCTGTGCAGATTAACCTGTAGGAAATCTCCTTTGGTATCTTCTTTATCTATTTTTCTGGAGCTACGAAACCGAACAATGTGAAATCGTCTTCTCCGAATCGGCGAACTGCAGCTCGGTGATAACTGTATCTATACCACAATCCTTCACGCGATCTGACCTAACCTTGACCCCTGACCTGGTCTACATACCACACACGACACTAACCAGTCACCTGTTTTTACCCCCCCAAAACTGACCCCCCACCACCCGTTTTCTTTGGTCACACACTTTAACTACATACGTGCCGACGAAATGTTGATCATTGCTTCAATATTTTGAAGCTGTTGCTTGGATAATAATCAGGTAAAATTAGTATTTCGGTATTTAGTCAAATGTTAAAGTTTCTATCACACACATACACACACACATATCACACATAAACACGCACAGACAGACAAAGTTTAGCATCGCATAAGCTACACTTACGTGAGCCAAAAAGCAGGCCGTAGATTTTGGGTATTTTTATAAATGAGCAGGGCTGCTCAGATCCCATGCGAAAATCCTGGACGGTTTCATGGTGAATTATAAGGAGGTATCTTTAACCAAACCGTTGGGGTACTGCCCAATCACCTTGGTCTATCTGCTTTGCACTCGACGTGTCCGGCAGATAGATAGCAAGGGGCTGATGTGTGTGCTGTAAAATACGGAGAGGGTCAAGAAGAAACAGTCTTTTCTTTGAGCCTCGTGACCTTTGCTGCCAGAGCCGAGAAAACCCAGAGTGCGTTTGTGATAAGGCCTTAGAGAGAGGCTATATTCACAAGAGCAAGAACCATTCGACTTTATGCTGGATCCTGAAAACAAATCGGCAACTGTACCGAAATGATGCAGGAATATCATTTGGCGTCGGAAGTCGGCGAAACGCCAAAACGTAATCCATATCGCCGGAAACTGCCATTATTTCGGAAAAAATTGCCGAACTTTTTAAGGTGGATGGAAAGGTCGAACCAATGATAGTATTGTACAAAAACAAAATAATCAAACATTCATGGGCATTTTTGCTAACTTTGCCGAATAAAATAAATCCTGGCACCATCTCTGTGATGGCAAAGTATTTAGGCCAATGCCAACGCCAAAAGAACATCTCTGTAAAACGTATCTTAGAAGGCTGTGGTGATTGATGTCAAAGCTAGATGCAGCAGACAGCAAACCAGAGGACTAGAACTACAGAAAAAACGTTGCAGGGCAAAACACAGAACCGTAAGTCCTTGAAGAAGAAAAGCCCTGGATCTGTCTGGACGGTGATTTAAGGACAGGGTTGAGAGGTCAGATAGCAGACGGTGGGTGTGGTCTGGGGAGGAAAGGGGATCCATTGTTTTCCTCCCTCTGCACTGTCACTATGGTATCGTAACGCATTCTTCTGCCCTTCCACCTGGCCCCCGCAGCGTTTGCACTGACTCCGTCTCGCTGCAACGACTTTACTTTAACATCAAGTGCAAAACGCATGCAACATGCAACAAGTGCAACATTTTTTTGCCATTCAGATAATTATTGTCGTCAATATGCTAGCTAATCAACCAAAACAAACCAATGAACGAACCAGCAAACTAGGGAATAAAAGATTATACAAACAAAAGGATTTTTATTCAAACAGATCTGCCACAGATTGAAGAATATTGCCCTAAGGGAAGTAGCGATTGGGGGTTTAGTTGGTACTTTTCAACTTGAAAAGGATACGAAGAAAATGAACAGTCATGAGTATGACACAAACAGAAAAAGAGGCCAACTGACGCACCTACTTCGACAGACACCAACTCTCTGTCATCATTATAAGTCTAAAATTTGACCCGCGTTTAACATCTGAAACCAGGAGCTACATGATTCAAATTGTGTGTATTATTATTTTTGTCAGCACATCTTTAATGAATTTAATTTTATAAGTTTTTTGAAAGATCACATTCATGTCCTTAGATTTCTATGATCACAAAAAATGTACAGTGAGTATATAGAACGGAAAAGGATATGATGGTGGCTAAAGTGATCTTGTGTTGTTAGATGTCACATTAGATGTAAATCTTTTTCTTCTTTAAAAAAAATCGTTTACATAAGAAAGCACTTTTGCACATACGAAATGAGATTTGTGTAGACAGCCAAACAGCCAGACAGAAAGACAGATGGACAGCCAGACAGTCGGACGGACAGGCGGACGTGCGGACGTACGGATGGAGAGAGAGAGAGAGAGAGAGAGAGAGAGAGAGAGAGAGAGAGAGAGAGAGAGAGAGAGAGAGAGAGAGAGAGAGAGAGAGAGAGAGAGAGAGAGAGAGAGAGAGAGAGAGAGAGAGAGAGAGAGAGAGAGAGAGAGAGAGAGAGAGAGAGAGAGAGAGAGAGAGAGAGAGAGAGAGAGGCAGATGGGCAGGGGCAGATGGACAGAGACAGAGACAGAAGTAAATCAGAATGACCTAGCGATGTGCATTTCAGTGATCATGAAATGGAACCTCACTACAGAAGATTGTTCAAAGGTGTGCGAGTGTCTGAGTTCATATTTTGATCTCTTCTGTTGATTGCAAACTGAAATGCTACATGCCTTGTCGAAATGAGACGGAAAAGCATCAGCGGGATTGGTTTCACATAAAATGAATATCAAAAGATATCCACACCTTTTGTTGCAACATTATGAGGAGACAGAACCAGACAAGAAAACTCCCACACGCACGCACGCACGCACGCACACACGCACGCACGCACGCACACACACACACACACCGTGGCACACACACACACACACACACACATACACACACACACACACACACACACACACACACACACACACACGCTCGTAAAAGTAAAGGCAAACAAGAAAAAGAAAATGAAAAGCATCATATTTTTTCTTTCGTTTTGAAACAGTGAGTGCGAATCTCAAAGTAAGAACATGAATAGTGCTATATTCTCTT
>NC_090261.1:52469605-52472105 GCF_037325665.1 Littorina saxatilis | reverse complement strand
CCCCGCCCACCCCGCCCACCACCACCACCATCACCACCACCACATGCACAACCACGGCTCCATGGTCCACGTCTGACACGAGGAGGACGATGATGTTGGTGATGAGGACAAGGTTGACGATGATGATTATGATGATGGTGATGAAGATCGTCTGACTCGCGTTTTACGGGTTCCCGAGAGATACTCTACTGTGGAGGATCATTTTAGTCTTCGTGGCTATCACGGTATGATTAATTCCTGAGAGATTCTCTTCTGTGAAGGGTCTTCGCAGTCTTCATGGCTATCATGGTCTGATTGGTTCTTGAGAGATACCCTTCTGTGGAGGATCATCAGTGTCTTCGTGGCTATCACAGTATGATTGGTTCCTGAGAGATACTTTTCTGTGGATGATCATCGCAATCTTTGTGGCTTTCATGGTCTGATTGGTTCCTGAGAGATACTCTGCTGTTGAGGATCATCAATGTCTTCGTGGCTATCATGGTCTGATTGGTTCCTGAAAGATACTCTACTGTGGCGGATCATCTCATTCTTCATGGCTATCAATGGTTCCAGAGGGATGCTCTGTTGAGGGCCATCTCAGTTCTGGATGATGTATTCATGGCTATCGCGGTCCGACTGGTGACTTTGGTCCCTGAAGCAATGCTCCGTTGAGGAGGATCACCCTAGTTCTGGATGTCTTCGTTGTGATGATTGTCTCAATGATGCATTTGGCTCCTGAGAGGTGCTCTGCTGAGGAGAATCTAATTATCAATTTAGGATGCCCTTGTGACAACGACGGTCTGCGTAATGACTGTGGATGCCAAAGGATGATCTACGGAAGCGGACCATCTTAATTCTGGGCGTCTTAGTGAGGAGAGCTAGAGACGCCCTGCTCTTGATTCTTGGACAGGACTGGACAAAACCAGATGAATCCAATAAAGGAAGCTCGGAACACAAGAAACCCGTTCGCGAAAACTATGAGACACCAATCTCCTGACACATTATGGAACGATAAGCGTTAAAGGGACCCAACAACGGTTATGTCCGACAAACATGTCAGAAACAAATATGAAACAGCCCTGAGCTGAAGCCTCCATTCTTCGAACGCTTTTTGCACACGAAGACGAATTACACTTGTTCGCAACTCGAAGCAAAACTTAAACCAAACCTCAATGAATCACCTATTGCTTGCGTGTGTAACAACTCCGGTATCTCAGTTCTTTTGAAGGCTGACCTCATATAAAATGACTGAACAGTGATTGTCATAATCTTGGAGTTTAACTTTGCAGTGACTACCAAATCGTCAACTTGGAAGAACTACGCACCTCAGTTCTCATATCTCTTTTCGACCACAAACCGACGTGAGAGTTTCAGAACCTTAAAAGGAACATTGTCTTGAAGTCCCAAACAATCAGCCCTGAGAGAAATTCATTTGGAAGTCTATACACGTTTGGCAAAATCTTTCTCTGTTCACTTACAATTATAATTTATGCTTTAAACCAAAGGGATATAATTTATTACTTGATCAATTTTACTTGCTAGCCGGCGTATTATTTGCAGACGCGTAAATGGTTAAATAATGCATGTGGCTTTGCTTCTGTGCTTACGAGACGATGCCAGTGCCAGCTGGATGATTTTCTATCATTTTGTTTCATCTGTTAAACCAAAGAAGTGAGACCTTTGCATAATAACGATATCTTTTTCTATCATCGGTTAAACCAAAGAAGCGAGACCTTTGCACTGCACAATCACAAGCTGTCGTTGAAGTGTTTAGACTTATCACCGCACGCTCCACCGACGTCAGGGCAGAAAGTTATGATATGAGTGTGAAGCTTGTGAACAGGAATAAAGACTTAAACCTATTCTGACCTGCGAGAAAAAGAAGACGGGTGTGAGACTTATCAAGACAGAACTGTTAATTCCGAGATAGCATCATAGGAAGAAGTGAAGAGTACATCAGCGTGTCGTTGATATTTCATCCATGATTGTGTTATAACAATCAGAGCTGCGTCTGCAGTGATAAAGCACAGTCTTTTAAAAGGTGTGCATTATTGCTGACCAAGAACACCATTCGCTCAGAAACAGGAAGCGACATAATCAATTTTGTGACTATCGAAAATTATTATGAAATAATAATTTACATTATCTTACGTCTTATGATATTTATTTTCGTCGCCATTCGCAAAACGCAAATATGGAGTGTAGATAACAGGCTTTCATTGGCCGGAGGATGTTGTCCACCCGGCTGGAATACGGTATGTTGTATTTGATTCGGACATCTCATCACACACGCTCTCACCCGTTATATATGACAATGATAAGACAATCCTTTTGAGGTCGTCAACTAGACTAGTTAAACGGCTCGTGTATCACACAATGCTGTCGTCGGTTTGGAATATGGCGTGCTGTATTCAGATCGGGCAGCTAAACGCGGATGCTCTCAGCCGTTTCAGTGAGGGTTTGAAAGGTATGGTGACGCACAGTAGCAATGGTAACGCACAATCCCTTTGAGATCTTGTTC
>NC_090261.1:52427105-52467105 GCF_037325665.1 Littorina saxatilis | reverse complement strand
AAATATAAAAGAAATAGATATATTTTAAACATCCTCAAACTTGTATTCTGTGTTTATTTGTTTCTCTTATTGTAAGGTTTCATTTATAAAAGTAACGATCGTTGTTTTGAAAACGTGATGCAGGATTCTTCACGGTTGTGACTGTTTAGTCTTGCCACACAGTTGAAAAGTCATGATCTACTGCAACACGTAACATGCAAGGCTACAAACGCATACCACTCGCTATTAATGTTTTTCTATACCAGTTCCGACTAGTGCCGACTCAGTTATTTTGTTTGCTTGTTTGTTTGTCAGTTTAACGCCCAGCCGACCACGAAGGGCCATATCAGGGCGGTGCTGCTTTGACATAAAACGTGCGCCACACACAAGACATAAGTCGCAGCAGAGGCTTCGTGTCTCACCCAGTCACATTATTCTGACACCGAACCAACCAGTCCTACCACTAACCCCATAATGCCTGACGCCAGGCGGAGCAGCCACTAGATTGCCAAATTTAAAGCCTGAGGTATGACCCGGCCGGGGTTCGAACCCACGACCTCCCGATCACGGGGCGGACGCCTTACCACTAGGCCAACCGTGCCTGTCCGACTCAGTTATTACAGTTCTATTGCCAAACTAAATGCTTTCGTTTTTAGACAGTTTAAGTGGGGCGGGGATGTAGCTCAGTCGGTAGCGCGCTGGATTTGTATCCAGTTGGCCGCTGTCAGCGTGAGTTCGTCCCCACGTTCGGCGAGAGATTTATTTCTCAGAGTCAACTTTGTGTGCAGACTCTCCTCGGTGTCCGAACACCCCCGTGTGTACACGCAAGCACAAGACCAAGTGCGCACGGAAAAGATCCTTTAATCCATGTCAGAGTTCGGTGGGTTATAGAAACACGAAAATATCCAGCATGCTTCCTCCGAAAACGGCGTATGGCTGCCTTAATGGCGGGGTAAAAAACGGTCATACACGTAAAATTCCACTCGTGCAAAAAACACGAGTGTACGGGGGAGTTTCAGCCCACGAACGCAGAAGAAGAAGAAGAAGAAGACAGTTTAAATTATATTCGGCTAAAATGTGCAACAAACAGGGAAGACCCTGCAGTTTGTCAAAGGTTTCAGAAGCCCTCAGATTAAAACATAATAATAATATATAGTATTAATTTGTTCTTAACTCCAATATTTACTTGTTTACGTGACATATTTTTTTTAAACATGCGCAGTTGGCCGGTTCTGATAGAACATGTTTTTAAAACTTGATTTTGATACAATCATGCTTTTGATGAATTTTTTAACTGATGGTCGTATTTCTTTCTTTCTTTCTTTCTTTATTTGGTGTTTAACGTCGTTTTCAACCACGAAGGTTATATCGCGACGGAGGAAGGGGGGAGATGTGATAGAGCCACTTGTCAATTGTTTCTTGTTCACAAAAGCAGTAATCAAAAATTTGCTCCAGGGGCTTGCAACGTAGTACAATATACTACCTTACTGGGAGAACGCAAGTTTCCAGTACAAAGGACTTAACATTTCTTACATACTGCTTGACTAAAATCTTTACAAAAATTGACTATATTCTATACAAGAAACACTTAACAAGGGTAAAAGGAGAAACAGAATCCGTTAGTCGCCTCGTACGACATGCTGGGGAGCATCGGGTAAATTCTTTCTCGTCCCAACCAATATGGGACTCTCCCTAACCCGCAGGGGGTGATGATCGTATTGCACTCTACACGACGAAATGTTGTAAATAATGACCCATCAAAACATATGGAGAGTTATGTTGATGAGTATTTGACAAAATGTTGATTGTACTGTATGAAAAAATCGTTTGTTTCTTTGCTTTTGTGGTTTATTTTTTATTTTTATACGTGTGGTCAGAGACATAGATGTATGTCTCTGGTGTGGTTCTATTACGGGCCGAAGTGTTCAGATTGTTAAACAATGTGGACGATACTAAATTCCTTGAAAGATACGTTCCTTTACCTGTAGACCATCTTGTAAATCATCAGAGATCTATCAAGACTATTACTTGAGATGAACATATTCTTCCTCTTGGACGCATACCTGGAATCTTTTTTTATTGTAAATTTTTTTTAACACGTTTTTAATTCTTTTTGGTACACGACAACAACATCAGACAGTGCTGCAACATCAAATAACATCAGACATACAAAACTATGCTATATGCATCTTTTAAAAAAAAAAAAAAAAAAAAAAAAACAACAACGGGAAAACACAATAAAGCATACAATCACACAGCCCATATTCAATACAATTCAATACAGTAAATTATGTAAACAAGCTCTTCGTCTCCTTTTTTATTTAATTATTTTGTAAAACTACTCATACGCATACCTGACAGAAGGATTTGTTTGTTTGTTTGTTTAACGCCCAGCCGACCACGACTAAATGTAAAAAGAATAGAGATATAGTAAAGCGTGCTATCCTCCTCAGCGCAACCGCTACCGCGCTTTTCTGGATTGTTAATTTCACTGTCTTTGCCAAGAGCGGTGGACAGACGATGCTACGAGTGTATGGTCTTGCGGAAAAAATGCAATGCGTTCAGTTTCATTCTGTGAGTTCGACTGAGCTTGACTAAATGTTGTATTTTCGCGTTACGCGACTTGTTTGTTTTATTGTTTTGATATTTAAAAAGCAGGATGAATTACAGAACAGTGTTAACGTTATGATAACCGTAACATGTGCTGTTCCAACGATCTGTGAAGAAATAACCCGCACATTTGTATTTGAAATGTTTGATTCATGTGCCTGTCACAATAATAGGCGCATGGATAAAATGTATGATGATGAGTATTATGTTGTCAGTGCCATTTGACTGTCGTGTGTATCCCCACCCCCCTCTTACCCTGTTGTCCATTAAAGATGTTGCTTGAAACATGCTTTTTCATGTTGGTTTGAATCGTGATCGTGTTGGATTTTCGTCGTTGCAGAAACTGTTTTCGTTCTGTTTGAGCGCGCGTGTGTGCAGGTGTATGCGTGTGTATGAGAGAGAGAGAGAGAGAGAGAGAGAGAGAGAGAGAGAGAGAGAGAGAGAGAGAGAGAGAGAGAGAGAGAGAGTGTGTGTATGTGTGTGTGTGTGTGTGTGTGTGCGCGCGTGCGTGTGTTTGTGTGTGTGCACGGGCGTGAGTGTGTGTGTGTGTGTATGTGTGTGTGTGTGTCAGCGTTTGTTGGTGTACACGCGCAGGCACATGGATCAATAAATCATTTGCATCAGTCTGTTGACCAGTCAGTCGATCACATTCAAACAAAGGGACAAGTCGCGTAAGGCGAAATAACAACATTTAGTCAAGCTGTCGAACTCACAGAATAAAACTGAACGCACTGCATTTTTTTTTTAGCGAGACCGCATAGGCCCTACTCGTAGTTTCGTCAGTCCACCGCTCGTGGCAAAGGCAGTGAAATCGACAAGCCAGAATAGTGCGGTAATGGTCGCGCTGAGCGGGATAACACGCTTTTCTGTATCTCTATTCTGTTCAGCGTACTGAGTTTGTTTTTAATCCAATTATATCATATCTATATGTTTCTTGAATCAGGGACCGACAAGGCCGAATAAGATGAAATTGTTTCTAAATCGATTTCGGACAATTAATTTTAATCATAATTTTCTTATTTTTAATTTTCAGAGCTTTTTTGTAATCCAAATATAACATATGTAATGTTTTTGGAATCAGAAAATGACGAAGAATAAGATGAAATTGTTTTTGGATCGTTTAAAACATAAATATTTTAATGACAAGTTTCCGATTTTTAATGACCAAATTCATTAATTATTTTTAAGCCACCAAGCTGATATGCAATACCAATTGCAAAGTCCGGCCTCCGTTGAAGATTGCTTTGCCAAAATTTCAATCAATTTGATTGAAAAATGAGGGTGTGACAGTGCCGCCTCAACTTTTACAAAAAGCCGGATATGACGTCATCAAAGGTATTTATCGAAAAAAGAAAAAAAGGTCCAGGGATATCATTCCCAGGAACTCTCATGTCAAATTTCTTAAAGATCGGTCCAGTAGTTTACTCTGAATCGCTCTACACACAGACACAGACACAGAAACAGACACAGACACACAGACACAGACACAGACACAGACACAGACACACACACACACACACACATACACCACGACCCTCGTCTAGATTCCCCCTCTATGTTAAAACATTTAGTCAAAACGTGACTAAATGTAAAAAAAAGCAGTGCAAATTAAAGACGGTATAACGCACACCCACACCCACAAACACACACACACACCCGCACGCACGCACGTACGTACGCACGCACGCTCGCACGCACGCTCGCACGCACGCACACACACACCCACACACACACACGCACGCACACTAACTAATGATACACACACACACGCACACACACACACACACACACGCACACACACACACACACACACACACACACACACACGCAGTCGTGAACAGGAACGTAACCAATTTATAGACAGGCATCTAAAATGGAAGGTAAAGGAACCGACCGAAAGACATTTTATATTATGTCCGATTTCCAGCACAGTGCAAATAGCAAACCAATGTTATTTCTGTACTTGAGGGTCTTGTATTACGCAAATGCATTGGTTTAAGCGTGTTTATTCAAATTTTCATACACACGTTTCAAACAATAACAACATTAAGAACGTTAACAAGCAGATTGCTTATGGACACGTTCTTGAAATTATAATCAATACACATTCAGATAGCAAAACATGGCGAACAAGTGATAGCTTCAACACTTATCTTGATAATCTTTAATTATATTTTATACAAATAGGGTAAAGAGAGAGACAGGGAGAGAGAGAGAGAGAGAGAGAGAGAGAGAGAGAGAGAGAGAGAGAGAGAGAGAGAGAGAGAGAGAGAGAGAGAGAGAGAGAGAGAGAGAGAGAGAGAGAGAGAGAGAGAGAGAGAGAGAATGCCTGGCTACATCAATTGCACAGTTAATATAATATCAGCCGAAGCGATTTTTTTTTCGGTTTAAACAAAACTTTATTCAATTTTAATCATGACAAGAACAATGCATGGATGATTACATACTCAAGCATATAATGCTTATTTTAAGCAATCATAGTAATTACAAAACAAAGGTTAGCATGATGGCGGAATAAATACATTAGCTCATTTCAGGAAACGAAAAAAAAAATAAATAAAAATAAAAAAGACAAAACAGATACACAAACAAGCAGAAAATGGGAAGGGGTTGGTGATACAGGAGGTGGGGAAAGGGCAGCTAGCCAGTAGCTAGCTTAAGGGAAAAAGAAGAAGAAGAAGAAGACTTGGAGCGCCAATATTTGAGGAGATTTTTCAATTATAATAAGTGCACATAAGACACTCGCACAAAGTTAATGCGTATTGTGATCAGAGGAAAAGTCACTACATTGCGCATAAATCGAGACATAATTAATAAGTCGGAAAACAACAAAAGAACATGAGAGAGGTTGTGGGGAAAAATTTGTCAGGCAGCATGTCGCATGACAGTGTCTAATAAATGTAATGAGTGAAATATAGAGGCTCATTTACGGAACCTGCCCGTCTGTCTAATATAGTCCTGTACAGTTATGAATATGGTCTGGTTGACATTTCGTGAATATTGCGGGATGCCTTTCAGTAATATTTCGATATACTTATAATCATTTGTCAAATTATCAATGGACAATAATCTTATATCTCTATACAAGGGACAATGCAATAAGTAATGTTCAGCAGTCTCGCTGGGATAACCACACTCGCATTGAGGGCAATCCTTAAGGTGCCGCTTACATAAATCAAAATTCAAATCACTCATACCAATACGCAATCTGCAATGATGTACTTGTTCAAATCTTTCTCCAAAATAATAATGGCATGGTACTTTAAAATCAGCATTAAACAAATAATTTTTGAACTCGCTCAAGGAGGTGGTCATTTTAACGTTATCTGGTAAGGTGTTCCATAGTACAGTCGTTTTGGGGATAAAATAGTTGCGGAATAATTCGGTTCTATGTGGAGGCACGTATCTTTCTAATGGTCTTCGTCTATGATACGGATTAATGTCAACTACAAGAGGGGGCAATACATTTACTAAGTACTGGGGGCATTTGTTATGTATCATCTTATGAAAAACAATTAATTTATGTCTTTTCCTTCGTTCTTCAAGGCTACATAGCCCACTTTCCTCATACAGCTTTGCATGGCTGGTGCCCTTAACTCCACCTATTATAATTCGTAGGGCTTCTAAGTGTAATTTTTCTAATTGTCACGATCGGGTGACAGAGACCAGGAAAGTGTCACTCGGTGGAGTGCCTGTTCTTGGTCGAGTATGATAGAAAGCGCCTGTACGTGATATTGGGCTACAGCAGAGTTTGCTGACAGTGCTCAATGAGCACGGATGTTTTGTAGCGCACGAGTTTCACAGTGGTTTTTTTTTTGCTGTCATAGGGCTGACGGTTTTTCGCTGACAGCGCGCACGGGATTTTCACGGATTGAGTTTCTCGTGTCTTTTTTCTGCTTGGGAGGCAGAATTGTGTATAGCTGGACTGGTTTTGTGACAAGGTCAGTCACGTGTTATTGGCTAGGTTGTCTGACAGAGACACAAGGGCGGACACTTGACACCCAGCGGCAGAAGGGGAAGGATCTAATACACAGTTTCTAGAGTATGATGGTTTTTCACCGAATATTGTATTCGGCACTCTAGGGGAGCTTCCACTAGTTTTTTCCTTCTCACTGCCACATATTTTGCTGAGGACAAGTCGTCAACATTCCTTCGTCGGCGATGGCTTTCGCATAAGGATTCGACAAGGGGTTCTGGAGGTTTTCGGTCACTGTTGACGAACAGAGGCTGTTCCAGGGAGGAAGCGGATTTTTGCTTCCATGAGAGTACAATCATAGGCTTTTGAGGTAATAAATCATTATTTAACGCTGTTGATGAGTCTGTGTTGTGGAATGAAATACTCTCTGTTGTTCTTTCCAGGTTAGCGCATAATTTACTCTCTGTGACGCTAAAATACTAATCTGTATATGGTTTTTGCAGATAGGGAGAGAAGGACGGAAAATGACTGTTTTGTTGTTGTAAAAAGTCCGTTTTGTGCAGGCCCACGTGCTCGATGAGATATTTAAAGATGACATGTTTTAAGGTGGTGGGTGAGGGGTAGCTGACATGTTTAGTGCACCGATGCTTTCTGTTTGCAGCCTTCGTTCGTTTCGTTTCGTGTTCCTGTAACTGCTGCACGGCTGCCTTTGGCGGGACACTGCTAGCTGCAGACGTTGGAGCTGGGACCTGAGGAAGCTACGCTAACCGGCTAACCAGCAAACCGGCTAACCAGCAGACCGGCTAACCAGCGAACCGGCTAACCAGCAACCCGGCTAACCAGCATACCGGCTAACCAGCATACAGAAAGAAAGCTAAGTGCACCGTGTCTTACGCACCCCGTTGACCACCGTTGTCTTTTCTTATCTGTGATTTCATTGGAGTAGTGACAACGTGGGGTGTGTGACCCCTGCATGAACTAGAGCTTTTTGAACAGAACATTCTCATTTGACTGTATTTACACGGGATCAGCGTGTTACTATAATTTTCTATATACTACTGGCATTTTGTCAGTGATCACGGGTTTTATTACGTGTTGAGAACGTAAAAGGAACATATTTTGAGTGAAGGCTCGAGGGAGGTGGCGAGTTTATACATAAACAGGCGTCTGAAACTTATACTTTTGTTGACTCTATTTAATTGTATGACTGCGAGAGTGGATCGTGGTGTGGTTAGTTAATTAGTAGTAATTAACCGGTTCATAATCACCTTAAGTGATATATTGAAACGTGACACATGGGGGCCAAGCCGGGATTTACTCAGTTAATTTCCAACTGATAAAGACCCACCAATTAAGGATAACTAAGAGCAGATAATCTCGTCAGTGCTCGACTTATTTTCTGCTTGGTGCTACCCTTTTTTGTATAGTTTTGATCATATACCACACCTTAAGCGATTCACATCTTGCAGGAAATGTAAATTGTAATTTGTAAGCTATTGTATGCGCTAACTGTGATTACTTCCCTTTCCTTTGTTTGTGAATCTTTGTTGTTGTACGTTCAGAGTTTTCCGTTGCAGAGAGCTGAGCGGGGTTAGCGGATTTTGTTACTCGTTTTACTCAGTTTTCTCTACATTGTTGTTTAGCATTCTGTAACAGGTTACATTTCTACCGTCTTGTTTTACTTGGATTTTTCTCCATATTTTGACTTTGTTGGAATTTTGGGGGGGAAGGGTCCGAGGACTTCTGTCCTAACCAAGGCTGTGGGAGACACTCTGTTTCACCGCAAAAAGCAGCCGATAAAGTAGGCCACGGCTGTGGGAAACACTTTGTTTCACCGCAAAAAGCAGCCATAAAGTAGGCTACGCGATTTGTTCTACACCGTTTGGATTTTTCTTCTGCATTTTCCGGTTGCTGGATTTTTGTATCCAACGTTTTCATCACCGCGTATTCTAGCTATAGCTGCGTTAGACTTACTTTTGTGATAAAGCTTTGCTAAACTAACCATGGCTACAGGGGGATCTCCTACGAAGAGATTAACTTTTGAGACTCCTGGTAGCGAGGAACAGACAGAGCGAGACGCACGCGTTAGAGCACGTAGTTTGCTTAAGCGCAAGGAGTTAGAACGTAAAGAAGAGCTTGACAGACAAGAACGACAGGCCGAACGTGAGAGACAGGAACGACAAGACGAACGTGACAGACAAGAACGGAAAGAGAAAGATGAACGAGACAGACAAGAACGGAAAGAGAAAGACGAACGTGACCGACAGGATAAGAAAGACGAGCTTGAGAGACAGGAACGACAGGCAGAACGTGACAGGCAGGACAAACAGGCGGATCGCGATCTCCAGCTAGAACTAGCTAGGCTACAGGCCGAGAAGGGTACGCTTACTCAGGCTAGCGCGCCGACATTTGTTGCCGACCGTACGAGACTGCCGACGTTCGACGATGACAAGGACGAGCTCGACGACTTTTTACGCCGGTTTGAGCGCATTGCATCTGACCAGAAGTGGGAAGAGGCCACGTGGGCTAGCCGCCTTAGCACCTGTTTAAAAGGACGCGCATTGCAGCTCTACAACGCTTTGGAGGACGACGAGGCGAGAGACTATCAGGCACTAAAGAAGGCGTTACTCCAGCGCTTCAACCTGACTGCGGAAGCCTACAGACGACGTCTGCGTAACAGCAAGAGACTGAGCGGCGAGCTGAGCCATCAGTTTGTGGCACGCCTTAATCTCTACCTGCGGCGCTGGATGGAGATGGCCGAGAAGAACTGGACCGTCGACGACCTTGCCGACCTCATAGTCATGGAACAACTGATGTCCAGCCTGCGACCTGAGGTGGTGACCTTCGTGCAGGAACACCAGCCGAAGACTACTCAGGAGGCAGCCGACTGGATCAGAGTACACGAGGACGCCCAGGCGATCTCTGGCAAATCTTCAAGCTCACGGCCGGGAAAATCGGGAAATTCAGGTTCTTCAGGACCCAAGGACGGGAAGGACGATCAGGGACACAAAGGATCAAGTTCCAGAACTGACATCCAGTGTTATTACTGCAACAAGCGGGGCCACGTGAAGAAGGACTGCCACAGGAGACAGGCTGACCAGAAGGGCGTACACTTTGTTGGCAGTGAGGAGTTAAGGGACGTCACGAGCTCATGCACAATTCCACAACTCTGCGTTCCGTGCTCCAGGAAACATTTCCAGCCCCACTGCAACGTCTACGTTAACGGAGTGAAGGGCGAAGGTCTGCGGGACACAGGGGCAGACATGATAGTGGTTCGGGCGAGTCTAGTTCCAGCTATGGCCTACACAGGAGACAGCATCAGGGTGAGAATGGCCGAGGCATCTCACGCTTACGACTTGAACACGGCAGTGATCAAGGTCGTAACACCGTTGTTCACGGGGACCATTGTGGCCGTCGTCATGGACGATCCTCCATGCGACCTGCTCATTGGGAACCGGGTTCAGTTTGTGGACGGCGTCACCAGGGAGGTTCCCGTTTATCGGTCTCCCGACGTCATTTCAGTGCTCACGCGGGCACAGGCGGAGCGAGAGGACAAACCTCTCAAACCCCTACCTGCTGCACGAGCTGCCCTGGGGAACGTGACCCCCGCGCTTCTCGCGAAGGCTCAGGCATCTGATCCGACATTAGCGACTCCTCGGGAGCACGCGAAGTCGGGGAAGGTGAAGCTGAGCGGGAAGCATGGGAGGTCAAGGTTCCTCAGGGACAAGAAGTTGCTCTACCGTGAGTTCAGCAACCAAGAAGGTACATTCAAACAGGTTGTCGTGCCTCGCGAGTTTCGCGAGGGTGTCATGGCAACGGCACACGACTCGATTCTGGGAGGTCATCTTGGTACCAAGAAGACCACGGATCGTGTCTGGCGCCACTTTTACTGGCCAGGCATCTGCACGGATGTCCGACGTTTCTGTGCGTCCTGCGATAAGTGCCAGAAGGTGGTTGCCAAAGGAAGGGTGAGGAAGGTCCCCTTGGAGAAGATGCCGCTCATCGACGAACCCTTTCGTCGGGTGGCAGTGGACATCATCGGGCCCATCTTGCCTGCGTCTGAGGACGGAAACAGATACATTTTGACCATGGTGGACTACGCTACTCGATACCCAGAGGCGATCCCTCTGAAATCGATTGAAGCCACGCGAGTAGCTGAGGCTCTGGTTACTATGTGGTCCCGGCTGGGAATTCCATCAGAGGTACTCACCGACAGAGGCACGCAGTTCACGGGAGGAGTGATGGCAGAGGCAGCACGACTGCTATCACTGGAGCAGCACTTCACCACTCCTTACCATGCTCAGTGCAACGGACTGGTGGAGAGGTTCAATGGCACCTTGAAGACCATGCTGAGGAAACTAGCTCAGGAGAAACCACGCACGTGGGACAGGTACATCCCAGCATTGCTTTTTGCATACCGCGAGGTTCCTCAGGAGAGCTTGGGCTTTTCCCCATTTGAGTTGTTGTACGGCAGACAGGTACGCGGTCCCATGGCTATCCTGCGTCAGGCTTGGACGGACGAAGAAGCTGACGAGGAGGTGCAGACGACAGCGACCTACATCGTAGAACTCAGGAACAGGATTGAAGAGACCTGCAAACTGGCTCAAGAGAACCTGGGAAGAGCAGCACAGCGTTACGCGCGAGGATTCGACCGCAAGGCACGGCCGCGCAGCTTCAAGATTGGAGAACGGGTGTTGCTACTTCTACCTGTCAAACACAACAAGCTACAACTGCAGTGGCAAGGACCTTTTGAGGTGACAGCGAGGGTGGGCCAGAACGACTACAGGATCATGATGCACGGGAAAGCACGCCTGTACCACGCCAACCTGCTGCGCGCCTACATAGAGAGGACAGCCTACGGGGAGAAGAACAAAGACCAGAAGAACAAAGACAAGAAGACAGAGAAGGTTGCAGTCATCAGGGGTGAAACGAGGGGTTGCTCGTTTTTGAGGACGACCTTTATGTCTGGAAACAGACCATCAACCTTTGCAATATCTTCAGGTTGCAAGGTTGGCAAACGCCAGACTTATGCGCTGGGCGTTGATCCTCCAACCGTACCAATTCACGGTACGCGTCATTCCGGGCGCCAACAATGTTGGAGCTGACTTTCTCTCTCGGGCTGTAGAGGAGAACATGACTGTGAGCGAAACCGAGGTTTCGTCTTGAAGAGGGGAGGTGTGTCACGATCGGGTGACAGAGACCAGGAAAGTGTCACTCGGTGGAGTGCCTGTTCTTGGTCGAGTATGATAGAAAGCGCCTGTACGTGATATTGGGCTACAGCAGAGTTTGCTGACAGTGCTCAATGAGCACGGATGTTTTGTAGCGCACGAGTTTCACAGTGGGTTTTTTTTTGCTGTCATAGGGCTGACGGTTTTTCGCTGACAGCGCGCACGGGATTTTCACGGATTGAGTTTCTCGTGTCTTTTTTCTGCTTGGGAGGCAGAATTGTGTATAGCTGGACTGGTTTTGTGACAAGGTCAGTCACGTGTTATTGGCTAGGTTGTCTGACAGAGACACAAGGGCGGACACTTGACACCCAGCGGCAGAAGGGGAAGGATCTAATACACAGTTTCTAGAGTATGATGGTTTTTCACCGAATATTGTATTCGGCACTCTAGGGGAGCTTCCACTAGTTTTTTCCTTCTCACTGCCACATATTTTGCTGAGGACAAGTCGTCAACATTCCTTCGTCGGCGATGGCTTTCGCATAAGGATTCGACAAGGGGTTCTGGAGGTTTTCGGTCACTGTTGACGAACAGAGGCTGTTCCAGGGAGGAAGCGGATTTTTGCTTCCATGAGAGTACAATCATAGGCTTTTGAGGTAATAAATCATTATTTAACGCTGTTGATGAGTCTGTGTTGTGGAATGAAATACTCTCTGTTGTTCTTTCCAGGTTAGCGCATAATTTACTCTCTGTGACGCTAAAATACTAATCTGTATATGGTTTTTGCAGATAGGGAGAGAAGGACGGAAAATGACTGTTTTGTTGTTGTAAAAAGTCCGTTTTGTGCAGGCCCACGTGCTCGATGAGATATTTAAAGATGACATGTTTTAAGGTGGTGGGTGAGGGGTAGCTGACATGTTTAGTGCACCGATGCTTTCTGTTTGCAGCCTTCGTTCGTTTCGTTTCGTGTTCCTGTAACTGCGGCACGGCTGCCTTTGGCGGGACACTGCTAGCTGCAGACGTTGGAGCTGGGACCTGAGGAAGCTACGCTAACCGGCTAACCAGCAAACCGGCTAACCAGCAGACCGGCTAACCAGCGAACCGGCTAACCAGCAACCCGGCTAACCAGCATACCGGCTAACCAGCATACAGAAAGAAAGCTAAGTGCACCGTGTCTTACGCACCCCGTTGACCACCGTTGTCTTTTCTTATCTGTGATTTCATTGGAGTAGTGACAACGTGGGGTGTGTGACCCCTGCATGAACTAGAGCTTTTTGAACAGAACATTCTCATTTGACTGTATTTACACGGGATCAGCGTGTTACTATAATTTTCTATATACTACTGGCATTTTGTCAGTGATCACGGGTTTTATTACGTGTTGAGAACGTAAAAGGAACATATTTTGAGTGAAGGCTCGAGGGAGGTGGCGAGTTTATACATAAACAGGCGTCTGAAACTTATACTTTTGTTGACTCTATTTAATTGTATGACTGCGAGAGTGGATCGTGGTGTGGTTAGTTAATTAGTAGTAATTAACCGGTTCATAATCACCTTAAGTGATATATTGAAACGTGACACTAATACATCTGCCATTATCTTAGTGCAAGTATCCCAAACAACATCTGCATAGTCGAAATGGGGTCAAATAAAAGACTTGTACATTATTTCCAAACTTTTTCGACTTAATCTATATTTATAAAATCGCAAACAATTTATCAGTAAATTCGCTTTTTTAACTATACTTTGGATGTGGGCATCCCACTTGCAGGTGCTCTGTAAAATCACTCCAAGGTGTTTGTGTTGATCTACTTTTTCTAAAAAGACATTGTTGAAAAACAAGGGTTGAGGGGGGATTAAATCACGTTGAATATTTAACAATTCAGTCTTAGTCTCGTTAAATTTAACTTTCCATTTATTGGCCCATGCACTAATTTTATCAAGATCTTGATTTAATATATTGGTTCGTCTGTCTACATCTTCTAATGCAAGGTACATGCTTGTGTCGTCAGCAAACAACTTAATTTCGGATTCAATATTCTTTACAATATCATTAATGTAAACCAGAAATAAGAGCGGGCCTAGCACGGATCCTTGTGGAACACCGGCAGGAATCTTTTTAACATTAGACTGTGTTCCCTTAATTACAACAACTTGCTTGCGGTCTGTTAAATAATCACAAAACCATAATAATAACCGACCTCTAATGCCCACTGCTTCTATCTTGGCCAAAAGACCCTTGTGCCACACTCTATCGAACGCTTTCGACACATCAAAAAATACAGCTTGGGTCGTAATGCCTCTGTCATGACAGGAACAGAATTCATTGTAAATCGAAATCAATTGGAATACACATGAATCATCTGGCAAGAAACCAGACTGCTGTGGAATGAGTATGTGATTTGCCTTTAAAAAATCAAAAACATGTACATAAACACATCTTTCTAACACCTTACCAACACAACTCAGTAATGATATAGGACGGTAGTTATTACACATTTCTGCTGGACCTTTTTTATATACTGGAGTAACATGGGCTAGTTTCCACGAGGAGGGAAATTTTCCTTCAACTAAACTTCTATTAAATATTTTTAAAAGGGGTTCTGATACAACATCCACAGAAGCAATTAATAATCGGTTATGTATTAAATCGGGACCTGCAGCTTTCGTCTTCTTCAAATTCATAATAACATCTTTTACTTCATTAACTGACATCCCGCAGTGGGGCACTGCGGTTATGAAATTAAAGGCCCCTCCTGTTTTTGGAACCGCAGGAGCTTTCTAGTTTGCTGTTAGGTAGATTTTTGGTTCCTCTTTCCTGTCATGCTCTCTTTTTCTTCATGAATTCTTTTCTTTTTTCTGCCTTCTTGCTCATTCACCTGTATTTTTTCCAAAAATCTCTTCTCTTGCCGCTTATCTCGCGATTCATGTATAGTTTAATCTGTTAGTGTTCTGATGTAAGTCCAGCAGTAGATAGGTTAAGCCTATTTTAACATACTGGAAACTGGTAATCTTCCAGTAGGTATTAATTTAGTTTTACTAAAGCCTGCTGGGACACAAGTAATGGGTTAGTGCATTTGTAAACAGGAATCGCTTGACAAGTGGCCCCCTTCATCCCCCCCTTCCTCGTCCTGATATGGCTCTGCGTAGTCGGCTGGACGTTAAGCAACAAATAAACAAACAAACAAACAAACATTAACTGACAAGACTAAATTATTCATAAAACAATCAGAAATTTGGATTTCGGGAGGTTCATCGTCTGGATTCTCAATGGACGAATTCTGAATAAACTGATCATTAAAAATATTAGCTTTATCGTGGTTTAAATAATGTATTTGACCTTCTGAGTGGATTGGTGGAAGTTCCTCAGTTTTCATACCCTTCTTATTCATAAAGGATTTGACTAATTTCCACCATTGTTTAGTTCCGAATTTTGAAGGGTCTGAGATCTTTGTATCCAAATTGGAATAATACTCAATAATTCTTTCTCTTTTCTTTTGTGTCAATGAATTACGTGTCTGTCGATACAACCGAAGCGATTAGTTAACATAACATAGTCTTGTACAACAGAGAATATTTTCGTGTTCAAAGATATTGTTAAATCAGTATTTCCAAACAAGAGTGTTTTGCAGTCTAGAACGTGTGTTGGCAGACTATTGAATAAAATGGTTCTATGTTCTTTAAATTTTGGACAGTGTAACAAGAAATGTTCAGAATCTTCCGGGCATGCTCCACACGTACATTCTAAATTATCAGAGAGGTGTCGGTTAACAAATGCATTGCTGGTAACCATAGTTACTGTTTTCAAATGCTCCACTCCACTACACATTGTCTTGATTGTGGTACGTGTACCGTTGTGTTTTCAATAACCTCAACTTTCTTTAGATACCGCGGTCACTGTGAGTAGTGAGGTGACGCATTTGGGAGCAGCTCATGAAAGCAAGGCAATTTGTTTTTCACAATAATGCATATTTTGCCTAGTTAACTGCTCCCAGCTTGAAACTTTTCATATCATACGTTCCTCTGTGTGCTCCTGTAACTGTTTAAATTGGTGTCCCTTTGAAATGTACTTCCTGTTACGACATGTCAACAACAAAATTAACTGTGGCCGCCATTGGCATTGCATATTACTAAAATAAATCTACTTCATCTACCGGATACTCAAAACCAAACATACGTGCACGGGTACATAAGAACATAGAGCAACTGCGATGACACGTACTATCCACACTGTACGTCACATTGTATACCCAAATCAGTGAAGGTAATCACTTCATTCCCGAGTGATTGACAGGTGTTTGATCAAGTTATACACAGACAGCGTGTCATCAAGGGAAATAGCGCACAGTCTTAGGAACACGACAATATCAAAATCAAGAGAACTGGCCAAGAAACCAAGACTCACCCAGAAACTGAAACTGAAAACTCTCTCTCTCTCTCTCTCTCTCTCTCTCTCTCTCTCTCTCTCTCTCCGCTCTCTCTCTCTCTCTCTCTCTTTCTCTCGCTTACTCTCTCCCTTTCTCCCTCTCCTTTCCTCTCTCTCTTTCCCTTTTATATTCTTTGTCCATTCTATTGTCGTGTCCTGTCTCCATTATGCCTTTGCTTTTTGTCAAATATGTATATATATATATATATGTATGTTTGCACATTTTGTTTGTTTCTCGTTTGTTTTGGTTTAAAAAGTACTTGTCGAAGTCTCGTCGCAAGTTATCGTAATCCATATGTTAAATTCTCCTGTTAGGGTCACCACCATAAGCTTGAGATTGTTGTTGATCCTTAACATGTATCATGTTCAAATACCTATGAATTGTTGAATAAACACTGTCTAAACCAACTGAACCCAGCCACAGTCCTTGCCAACCTTTTAGGTGACGCCGGCATTCAGGAGATCTTTCAAAACGACAGCTATAATGCTAACAACTGAAGTGGCGTTGCCTTGCGTTGATTTCTCATTCGTCACGTATGCAGTGCTTGTGTTTTATCGACGTTGCCGATTAGAAAATGTAGGAATTGAGAAAAGAACAAGTCCTATATGAAGAAGGATTCTCCCCGCCTGTAAAAAAAAAAGAAAAGAATAATAATCAAAGACGTTGCCGATTTATTCGCAGTTTACAATTACGGGTCTTAAGGCAAAGCCAAAGAGAACACTTCTGGTTCCACCATCTGTTGAACGAAAAAGAGACAAGAAAGAGGACCCCCCGCCCCCACCCCCCACCCCCCCTCTTCCCACCTTCCAAACCACACTCCGCCTGTCATCTTATACCCATCTCCCCTCCCTTTTCAACAAAACCCAGAGAAATCCCATCAGAAAATTACCGGCATTAGGCAGAATTATACGCCCTTTGTTTACCAACGCCCGACACAGAGGGCGCTGTGAGACCGACAATTGTGACATCATAGGAGGTTCCTAGTGCGTCATATTGCTTCTCTCTGGCGTCATTGCTTGGCGCGCGGTGTCACGTGACTGTGTGATGAGCATACGGTGCCCGCCTCCCTGTATCGGGTGGCTGGGAGGAGCGCTGTGGCTGTGAAGTTAGGATCTGAACTCGTTTTTTCCCAGATTATGGACATGCCGCCGTCTTGTATAGGTGTTGTCTTGTTTTGCTCCTTGTGTCTCTTGAGAATCAAGACCATGCACCATTCTTTTTACTCGTTGTCGTCGTCGACTACGACTTAATAGTTGTCATCTTTGTTTGTCATCAGATGGTGTCATCTTCATTATCGCCGTTGGTGGCATGATTTGAAAAAGAAGAAGGAGAAGGAGGAGATCTGGCGTTGAAAACTGTGTCCACAAACTTATACTGTAGTGTGTGTGAAGTTATAGCGAAAACTGCTCGGGTATTATCGTAAATACTTCGGTATAAATATTATTGTTACAACGTGTGTTGTGTGAAATGCAAAAAAAAACAAAAAACAAAAAACAAAACAAAAAAAACAAGAACAACTGTTTGAAATTAATTAAGAAGTGAAGTCAGCTTCGTCATCGTCTCCACTCAGTTAAGAATCGATTTCTCACAAACAATATTGGCAACATCATCCTGAAGATTGTAAGTAATATGTTCTAACATCGCTGAAAACTCGATCAGCGCTTCAAAAGACGTCGTCCTGTCAGGACCATCTCACCTGGCAGAGGACTTTAAAGTCCTAACACATTTTTTTCTCACTCATCTCTATCGCCCCCCTTCCCCCCCCCCCCCCCCCCCCCACTCCCCCGCGCGCTTATGGTACGGCGCAGTGTGCCGGCGCACAAGCCAGGCCGTTGCAGAGTGTCGGGTGGCGGTGTGGAGCAGCTCGGGTGGCCGTGTGGAGATGATCGGGTGGCAGCGAGAGGCAAGGCGTCGAGGTTCTCTGGTTACAGGTGAGGCTGTAGCCAGCTAGATGATTGCCGCTCACGACCTCTGGTGGCCCCAGCAGCCCAGCACTGACACAGTGGGCGAGAGAGACCCCTAGCGGACGAGGTACAGAATTAATCAGATTGCGGAGTTTAAAGTCCCGTACGTTTTCTGTCTGTCTGGATTCTTTGTGGATTTTTTTTTTTATCTCACTCTTGATCGAGGTACTCAAACATATTGACCAGAGAGATCCTTAGCGTGGAGGTTGGAGGTTGACAACAATGTTGTCCTTCTGTACAGATTCTGTCTGTCTTGACGGTTTGCACAGCCGATAAAAGACATCCCTAGAAGATGATGTACGGAAACAGAAGTTGTGGAAAGCTGCCAGCGAGATAGTACAAACTCTATATACATTAAAGCAGTAGACGAGAGAGACCCCTACTGAGAAGATGGTGTATTGAAACAATGAGATTGTGGTAAGCTGTCGGCGAGATAGTTCAAACTCTGCGGTACACTAACACAGTGGGCAAAAGAGACCCCAAGAAGATGGGGTAGGGAATTAAACACATGGTGAAAATATGTTGGCAAGATACATGTAGTTCAAACTCTGTAACATTAACTAAGTGGACGAATGTGACCCGTAGAAGTTGATAATATAACGAACAAGAAATTCCTCCGAGGTAGGAAAAACACCCCCGTCCTTACCATTCTCACTGCCACCAACTGAGAAGGTTATTTCCCTTTGACCATTAATATGTCCCTCTATAAGTCCTTGTATAATTTTAATCCACCAATAACTCCCTAACCGTGTGTTTGACTGGTCCCAATTTTTGTAAGGACCGTCTCAGGAATGTATAGAACCTGTTCACCAAGTTTGGTGACGATCGGTCCGTTCATTCTTGAGATCTATATGCGAACACAAACACACACACAAACAAACAAACAAACAAACACATCGACCGAATCCTATACACACCCCTATACCGGGGGTGTAATAACCCATATTGTGGAAAGCTGTTGGCGAGATTGTTCAAACGATGTACACAAAGACAATGGCCCACAGACCATGAGCGGATGAGATGTAAATGTTTTCAGAAAGATAGTCCTTCCCCTGACAAGATGGTCCTTCCCCTGATTCTGATTGACACAGTGGGTAGAGGAACCAGCAGAATAGGGTTTGGGGAGGGTGGAATAGGGTCTCTGGTTTCAGGTGAGGATGTAGCCAGCCAACCGATTGCCGCTCACGATCTCTGGTCCCTCCAGAACTGTCACAGTGGGCGAGAGAGACCCCTAGCGGAGGAGGTACAGAATTAAACAGATTGCGGAACTCAAACTCCCATGGGTTTTCTGTTTGTCCTTCTTCTCGCTCTTCAGGCACTTACACAGTCACAAGAGAGATCCTTAGCGTTTAAGATGTGGATGTTGTCGAGCATGTTGTCCTCAGACCGCGGAGTTCCCTCTTCTGTGCATTTTCTGTCTATCTGAATGTTTTTTCTTTCTCCCCCTCCATCTATCTCATTCTTGAGACACTATCTCGATGGCCTATCTATGGCTGCCATGTAATTAACACAGCCAAGAACGAAAAGCTTCCATGTCTGTTTGAAATCCACGAAGAAAAGTGGAGTCATGAATGTCTCCCTGGTGCTGATCTTTCACGAACTCATTTCTATTTTGAAGTTAAGACAAGGATAGCTTTTCTTTGGTGTCTTATTAATTTCTACGCGCTCTCTCTCTCTCCCTCCCTCCCTCCCTCCCTCCTTCCCTCTCTCTCCCTCCCTCCCTCTCCGGCTCTCTCTCTCTCCCTCCCTCCCTCTCTCTCTCTCCCTCCCTCCCCCTCTCTCTCTCTCCCTCCCTCCCTCCCTCTCTCTCTCTCCCTCTCTCTCTCTTTCTCTCTCTCTATTTCTCTCTCTCCCTCCCTCTCTCTCTCTTTGTCTCTCTCTCTCTCCCTCTCTCTCTCCCTCTCCCCCTCTCCCTCTCTCTATCTCTCTCTCTCTCCCTCTCTCTCTCTTTCTCTCTCTCTCTCTCTCTCTCTCTCTCTCTCTTCTAGCTCCTCTCACCCACCCCTATCTACCGAGACCACTTGGGGGACCCAGACCCTCCGCTGAGGTGGCGGTCCGGATTAACCTCATCACGTACGATTTCTCGAGTTACGAGACCGCGCGAGATGTGTCAAGTTTGCTCAGTAGAAAACGTCTGTTGTCTGTTTTGATATCTGCCTGAGATGGGGGTGGTTCTGTTTTCTCAAGGGATATTCTGTGTTGATGAATAACTTCTAAGGCCGTATTATTATGCCGTATGGTCGAAACTGTTTCTTTGGAAGAGCTAGGACATCAGCGTATACGGGTCGGACACCAATACCATAGTGCATTGGTAGACTATGAAAGCAAAATAAATCAAGCCGAACACAACAAACCTAACCAAACCTAAACCAAACTAGACCAAATCAAATAAAACCAAAACCAATCTTTAAAAAAAACAAAGCAAACAAGTTTGAAGGAAAAACAGAGAGTTCTATGAAAATAGCTCTGGAGTGTGGAAAAACTACAGGGACAGAGATGCCTTGTGTACAAAAAACAAAAACAAAAAGCGAGAGAGAGAAAAAGAATTGTTTTTTGTTTTGTTATTTACTTACTTATCTCTTTATCATTCACTCCCTTGTGTCTCTATTTATCTATTGATCAATATATTCATTCATTGCATTATTCACGAATTTATACGCTCTCTAATTACAGTTTTTTTTCTTTCTTGTTGCTAACTGTGAGCAGCGTCACGACGGTTTCAAGTTTATACAAATAACCAGGGTCTGTTTATTAGTAAACAATCCGAAGTAAACGTTTATTTCGCTTCAGGTTATCATGGCATGTATCTCACTCATCCTGAGCCATTCAAAGATTAGATTTGAGATCTTTTCATTGTCTCTGTTGTTGTTGTTGTTGATGTTGTTGTTGTTGCTGTTGAAGGTGTTGTTGTAGGTGTTGTTGTTGTTGTCAATTGTTGTTGCAATTTCCGTTGTGGCAGCATTATAAATTACACACGCATATGATAATAGGATGGAATGTAAAATCTTTTAAGCTGTTTGTTTTCTCGATGCTGATATTGTTGTTCTTCTTGCAATTTTCCTTGTGACAGCGTTGCACAACTCTATGCACAAGGTATTGAAGCGGGCCTCACGATCGTGCAGGGAGGTCTATTTGTTAAGTTTTACGGATCATAAACTTCAACTCAGACGAGGAACTATGAATAGCTGCAAGAGTAGAGGGACGAACGATTAACAAAATGAGCTGTCAAAAAAAACAGCTAATATAAAAGGTGATTCAGACGCGTCAGTAATAAACAAAGCTATAGTATCACGCCTAAGACTTTGAATGAGGATGCTTTATATTACACATAAAAACAAGTCGCGTAAAGCGAAATTACTAAATTTAGTCAAGCTGTGGAACTCACAGAATGAAACTGAACGCACTACATTTTTTCACAATGACCGAAGTCCGCCGCTTGTGCATAACGGAGTGAAACTGACGAGCCTGTTCAGCGCGGTAGTGGTTTCGCATAGCACGCTTTTCTGTACCTCTCTTCGTTTTAACTTTCTGAGCGTGTTTTTGATCCAAACATATCATATCTATATGTTTTTGGAATCAGGAACCGACAAGGAATAAGATGAAATTGTTTTAAAATCGATTTCGGAAATTTAATTTTGATCATAATTTTTATATTTTTAATTTTCAGAGCTTGTTTTTAATCCAAATATAACATATTTATATGTTTTTGGAATCAGGAAATGATGTAGAATAAGATGAATGTAAATTTGGATCGTTTTATATAAAAACAAATTTTATTACAATTTTCAGATTTGTAATGACCAAAGTCATTAATTAATTTTTAAGCCACCAAGCTGAAATGCAATACCGAAGTCCGGCCTTTGTCGAAGATGGCTTAACAAAAAATTCAATCAATTTGATTGAAAAATGAGGGTGTGACAGTGCCGCCTCAACTTTTACAAAAAGCCGGATATGACGTCATGATAAGTATTTATCGAAAAAAAGAAAAAACGTCCTGGGATATCATTCCCAGGAACTCTCATGTAAAATTTCATAAAGATCGGTCCAGTAGTTTGGTCTGAATCGCTCTACACACACACACACACACACACAGACAGACAGACAGACAGACAGACAGACAGACAGACAGACAGACAGACAGACAGACAGACAGACAGACAGACAGACAGACAGACAGACACACACACACACATACACCACGACCCTCGTCTCGATTCGCCCTCTATGTTAAAACATTTAGTCAAAACTTGACTAAATGTAAAAAGAAGCATGTAACTGGCTGATGGGGGTGAGAAAGTGGCGTGGAGTGTGGGGGGGAGGGGAGTTGGCAAGGGAAATGTAAAGTGTGTGTGTGTGTGTGTGTGTGTGTGTGTGTGTGTGTGTGTGTGTGTTTTAAATGGAAAGATGCTCTCATCCCTTGTAAAAGCCTGAACAGATCTCAGGTGGTGCACATGGTCGCTTACACGAGAACGAATGTATCTTTAACCTCCATCGTCACACTATTCTCACCCGGCACCACCCGGCCCCACCCACGGAGCCCACCCCGGGTAGATAGCAGCAGGCACAGTACGATGGTCGGGGCCAAAAACAGCAACGACACCCGATCTGTCACGGCTGAGAGAACGGTGAGGAGGGAGAGAGTTGTCTACCCTCCCACAGCCATTCATGATATGTCTTCAATCGTGCGCTGCTGCGGTTCCTGTCTGCAAGGCGCCGTGCTGATAGTCACAGAGAGCGACGCGTTTGTTGTCAATGGACTCTCTGCACGACGTCAAGCAACTATTCCTATGGCTCCATGTTTGTGCCAAGAGTGAAAATTCATAGTAAGGTCGCTGTGGTTATCAGCATAGTAACTGTTTTGTTTGTGTGTTTTGTTTTTGTTATTGGGATCTAGCGAGATGTCATTCAATTCAACAGTACTATCACGGATACTGACGCTGATACTGATACTGACGCTGATACTCTGATACTGACGAATCACTGCTTAATTACCGATACCTCGCAGGATGATAAATGTAAGACGTTTGATGCCTGAAAGTCAAACAGAAATGAGCTTGAAGTTCAGTAGCACTATTTTTTTCCCCCTGGAGAGTGGCACATTTTTTAGCAGAGACCTTCAAAATTATCAATGATAAATACAAAAATCCATTTTTACTGGTGACAATATAATGTCAAAAGTATTATCTGTCAGCATGGCGGCAAGATATCGTATACATTTACCAAAGAATCTTTATAGTTATCAGTGATATTTGTAAAATTGTAACTTTTGGCGTCACTACGCCACCATAATCGAGAGCATCCCTGCCGGTTATCAATTAACCCTTTCCCACCCCAGTCCCGGTCTTCACCACCACTGAGCCAGCGGCGACGAGGATGAATACACCTCACTCCCTCACCCCCGCTGTTTACCAATATCCTCATCACAGCCAAGAAAAACAACTTGTTCCTCACCACAGAGAGTCCTCTCAGGCGATAAATTTGTCATCTACTGCCTTCATTTTTGTTTAGATCTTCGCCTCCGTGCGCGCGATAGAGCTTGTGCCGGGTTTTCATTCAAAGAAATAGCTGTCTATGAAAGATGGCTGTTTTCTGTCAAAATAGCTCTGGAGTGTGGAAAAACTTTCGCCGGGACAGCGGCGAAGAGGCCTTGTAAAAAATAAATGACTCCCCTCATCCCCCCCTCCCCCCCCCCCCCCCCCCCCACTCCAACATTTTAAACAAAGGTGACGAGGCGGCTTGGTAGGAAAAATAATAAATGACGTACTAAACCTCCTGCATTTTTTATTTTTTATTTATTTTTAGATTTTAGCGTTGTAGTTGTGTTTGTGCCGTCAGGTGTGTGAATTTCATGATGATGGGCTACACGGACACGCTTGGATGAACACTAAGCAACACAGCGGGAGTAGGAGGAGGGTGTTGTGTAGAACACACACAGACACATTATTATATCGTCGTTACGCAACAAACAGGGCCTGTATACAACATGCAATATGAATACAAATGCATTAACTTGTAAACCTCAAAGAACAAAATTTGAATGATAGCTGCCGTCATAGAAGACTTTTTTCTGTTGCTTTTTAAAATGACTTCATCGGCAACGTAATGTAATTACACTTATGTCCGTGAGCGCTTTATTCTCGTCCTTATGATCTTGAGCATACCAACAGCTTCAAATACCTGGGCGCAGACTGATCAAAAGACGCAACTAAGTTAACAAAGAATTGCAATTGAAGCAACAATTAAAGGAACACAAAGACAATGAACTTGGTTACAAAGATAGGAGTTTCCTCACTGCAACAAACAAGTGTTTCCACTTTTTGTCCGTTTTTGTTGTTGTTATCCCTTTCAGTACTACCCCGACCACCACTTCATTGTGTCTTGCTTTTCCGTTTGCATTTATAGATATTCTCAAATTAGTATCTTGATTTTGTACGCCATCGTGTTTACTTCTTTTATGTTTCCCCTTGGATTGGCTAATATAAGCTTTATATGCGTGAGATCGGAGCCAATATTTCATATATTGTATGCCACAATACTAAAACTGATAAAGTTTTGTTTAAACCAACAAGACAGTGTCGGCTACGGAGGTTTCTCCGATGCCGCGCCACTCCGATGCTGTGAGAGGACACCTTCCAATGAAGGACACCTTCGGTTGTCCCTTTGTCTATCATTTACAGCAAAATATACCTGTCGTGAGCGACCATCTGCAATGTAGGAACGCTTCTAGCTGGTACCAAGGGTACCCTTTTATTTGCAGGTATGCCACTGTTATTTCATCGAAATGTACACAAACAGGTGAATTTCCAAGCATGATCTGAACACTCTGAATGATAAAAGTACAATCAATAATTACTGATTTCACACCATGGTCAGTCCGAATATGCAGTGGGTATCTAAAGTGTTTAAAAATAAATGTCACCTGGACATGCATGATATACCCAAATAACTCAATGACCATCCCGCCCCCCCCCCCCCCTCGACTGCAACCTTTCCACCCTCAACTTCTCCCTTCCTGGTCCTGTAACTATTTTGTTTCAAAGAAAATTCCACCTGGACATGCATGATATACCCAGATGGCTCAGTGACCGCAGACCTCCCCCCCCCCTTCCTGGTCCTGTCAGGGAGACAAAAGGGAGGAGGGTCCCGTTACCGCTGCGGATTTCAGGTCCAGTGGTCAGGGTGAAAAAGTCACACTGGACTGCATTTAGCGGCTGTGTGGAGGTGTTTTATTGGCGTGGTGATAGTCGTGTTTTTCTTTTCTATGAGGAGGTCTTTGTTGGTGTGTTTGTCGTCTTGTTTTTCTCTCTCCCCTTTTGTTATCTTTATTATCTTTTTCTGTTTTGATGGATTTCGTCGGCGTGTTTTCCTCTCTTTCTTTTCTGTGGAAAAGGTGTGTTTGTCTTCTTGTTTGTTCTGTCATGTCTGTCAAAGTAAGTGAAGATCAACGTCCTGTCCATGCATGACAACAAACGTGAATGCTTGGCAACGACCTGCGGTTGAAACTCACATATTTCAATAGCGCTGTCACCGATTTGCTGGTGGGATATTTTCTTTGTCGATAAATACAGTTTTTGGCTTCCTTTTTGAGTGAAAAAGTGCCGTTTTGACTTCTGCTTTTGACATTAATTGTTGACACGTTGTTGTAAATTTGTTGTGAAAACCGACTCTGCATGGTTGGCTAGTGAGGGAGGTCCAAGGCGGACAATGTGGGTGGTGACCTTCTCTTGCGCAATCATTGTCCACATTGCTTTCCGCGGGTACAAAGGCTTTAGTTTCAATATTGCATGTATGTACATCCATAAGCTTATTGCACTCTCAGTTAAAAAGTCCAGACTTACACGATTAGCTTCTTAGTACCATACGGCGCATTTTGAAGTAGGCTACGTAAAAGATGTCGTACAGCTGTAGAGTATAGCAAAGAGACCACAAGAGAAAGTACTAAATCAAGTTGTGTCTTGTACCACCACCACCTCCATCGCAACAACACCAACACCACCACCAACAATAAGAAATTAAAAATAAAATCACCCAAAATGGACAAAAAGGACGTATCAAACACGAAAACAAAGCTAAACAAGTCGCGTAAGGCGAAAATACAATATTTAGTCAAGTAGCTGCCATTTTTCAGCAAGACCGTATACTCGTAGCATCGTCAGTCCACCGCTCATGGCAAAGGCAGTGAAATTGACAAGAAGAGCGGGGTAGTAGTTGCGCTAAGAAGGATAGCACGCTTTTCTGTACCTCTCTTTGTTTTAACTTTCTGAGCGTGTTTTTAATCCAAACATATCATATCTATATGTTTTTGGAATCAGGAACCGACAAGGAATAAGATGAAAGTGTTTTTAAATTGATTTGGAACATTTAATTTTGATAATAATTTTTATATATTTAATTTTCAGAGCTTGTTTTTAATCCGAATATAACATATTTATATGTTTTTGGAATCAGCAAATGATGGAGAATAAGATAAACGTAAATTTGGATCGTTTTATAAATTTTTATTTTTTTTTTACAATTTTCAGATTTTTAATGACCAAAGTCATTAATTAATTTTTAAGCCACCAAGCTGAAATGCAATACCGAAGTCCGGGCTTCGTCGAAGATTACTTGACCAAAATTTGAACCAATTTGGTTGAAAAATGAGGGCGTGACAGTGCCGCTTCAACTTTCACGAAAAGCCGGATATGACGTCATCAAAGACATTTATAAAAAAAAAATGAAAAAAACGTTCGGGCATTTCATACCCAGGAACTCTCATGTCAAATTTCATAAAGATCGGTCCAGTAGTTTAGTCTGAATCGCTCTACACACACACACACACACAGACAGACAGACAGACAGACAGACACACGCACATACACCACGACCCTCGTTTCGATTCCCCCTCGATGTTAAAATATTTAGTCAAAACTTGACTAAATATAAAAAAAAGAAGAAAAAAAAAGAAAGAAAAAAAGAGAAAAACCATGAAATTGGCTGGTTATAAACCACCCTCACAATTAGAGTTTCTCGGATTTCTGGAGGACAATTTTGTGGCTGGAGAAGGATTCTGAAGAAGAAAAGTGGACGCCCAGAGACCCAGAAACCATTGTTTAGATTCAAGCACAGCTGAGACCTCGTACTACCGCTAGCTGATCTTTAATTATAACTCGCGGCTAATTTGCTCAACTTCATGCCTCCGGAACTCTCAGCGTAGAGCCACTGGAAGAAGATTTGTGTTTACACTATTCTGTGTTCAGAACGAAGAATTGTATGTATCTACTGACACAACCAATCAACCAACCAGCATGTCTGCCGTTCCGTTGATGTACTCATCAGAAACACGTGCACATTTAGAGTCGATCAGGTCGTGATGACCCATCCGAAACTGATAGAAGTAAGATTAAAAGAAGTTGGAAGCGTATCAAGTATATATTCCGCGGTTATTTTTGACCGATAGGAGGACCAGGCATGGCTTGAAAGGACATTTCAGTACCAACCCAGCAAGCAGTATCATGGTAGTAATTCAAAATAGCATCACTGTATTAACGAATGTAGTTTGTCTTTATGTTACATGTACCACCAATGCAATTTCTCCATGTGAGATAATAAAGTTAATTTGATTTGATTTGATTTTGAATCCACGGCGAATGGACCTGACAATACTCATCAACATCAAATCAATGTCCGGAGAGAAAGCCACAACCATTGAGAGAAATCGTCAAAGATACTCCTCACGTGTAGACCACCATGTGAATCCCGACAGATCAGAATACAGAATACAGAATACAGAATCTTTAATTGCCCAAGGTTGGGAATTTGTGATGACATTGCGGTTAAGAAACATTTCAACCCAGCCATTTACACCAACACACGCATCAACAAACTGATCAACAGCATTAACTTGATTTAAAACAACACTGGACAGCATAAGTAAAAAAATACACTCACTAAAACTAGCAGTATACACTCAAGCTTCCTCGCCTCAAGACACACACACACATACACACACACATACACACACACTATACACACACGCGCGCGCGCACACACACAAGTCACTGCCTCATGCATTTTTATAACGTGACAGAAATCGCAGTCGCTGGTAGAAATAACAAAAATAACAAATGAAAACATGAAATGCAATAAACATAGATCTGAAGGTCAGCGAATTATATCACACACAGACACACACTCTTACAGACTCTCACATCAGAATAGAGCTATCCTTCCACATCAGTGACTACTTGAAGGCGGACTAGGGATCAGCAGCCTGGCTGCTCTATGTGCATACAGAGTAGGATTTTTACTTTTCATTTTGCTGAATGATGATCTTACTTTGGCAGATTGACACAGGTCACTAACAACAAAAATTCAGCCCCCCCCCCCCCCCAACAAAAACACCACCCACAAAAACGAACCCAAAAACACCCACCATGACTACTACAAGCAAACAGAAGAAACAGTATAAACACACAGATACACATACAAACACACAAACATATTCATCGCCCCCTCCCCCCCCCCGGCCCCGGTCTACACACACAGACACGCGGAATTGACACACACACACCATGTCACACACACACACATACAAACACACACCATGGCACATACACACACACACACATACAAACACACACACACAGAAAAGGAAAGTCGTAAACCACAAACCACAAGCCAGGCATACAACTACCATGCTTATTTTCCCATCATTATGCGGCAGACAAAGCAAAACGGCAAAGCAGCAAATCGGCAAGACAACGAGACAGAGCTGTTAGCAGCCATAAGGAAATTGATATGAACAGAGAGCGGTGTGTGTGTTTAAGGTGATGGTGGGTGGTATCACCTTCACTCTGTAATTGACGGTGCTAATTATCCTCTCGGACTCAACGGTCCCCCCGACCTTTAATTAACCGTTCTGATTGCAGGGTACCAGGTGTGAAGCGCTCTTCTCCAGCAGAGAGAGAGAGAGAGAGAGAGAGAGAGAGAGAGAGAGAGAGAGAGAGAGAGAGAGAGAGAGAGAGAGAGAGGTGGGGGGGGGGGAGCAGAGAGGGGAGAGGCAGACAGAGAAAGAAAGAAAGAGAGAGGGGCAGGAGAGGGGTGTTAGAGAGAGAGAGAGAGAGAGAGTGGGGGGACAAGACAAGACAATGGTCTATTTTCATTATAGGTCATTGGCCCCTGGAAAGGGGGTAACATACACAGTGACAACTTTTCGTAAAGCTTACAGCTAGGAAAAACATATGAAATCAGACGTATCTAAATCTAATTTCACAAAACAGGTTTAACGCAGTTGGAAAGGAATCATTAATGAGCATGTGATACATTTTACAAATACCATATTAGTGAAACGATACTGGGAGATAGACAAAGAGAGAGAGAGGAGGGGGGGGGGGCGCAAGAGACGGGAGTCAAAGAGAAAGAGGGGGAGAGAGAGAGAGAGAGAGGGGGGGGGGGGGGAGATAGAGAAGAGCGAGAGAGAGGGGTTAAAGTCAAAACAAAGAAACGAAGAAAACTTGCACACAGAGTGTTGAAAAGAAACACAGATTTTTAAAAATGTTGCTTTATTTTAGTTACAGAATGTTGTGGAGAGGTCATGTGAAACATCTCGTATCTTATAAAAATGTGCACGAACTAGTACATGAAACATTGACATCAAAAGAGGACACAGAAGAATATGAAGAACAGAGAACAGCTTAAATAGCATCTGAAAATATATACCAAAGACAAAGCCTTACCCAGAAGTACGTGCATATACACACAGCCATTTATTACAAACTGAAAACTGAACAGATTTATAGTGCAACGATTCCTGTTACATGCATCTGCCTCAATTTCAAAGGTTTGGAGTATCGCAGAACTAAACATTTGATATAAATCACTGCTATGTTTTTGAATCTTCCATTATGAGCGCAATGTTATACATTATAAAATTCTGAATACGGCGAATCTTATGCATTTTTACCCGGACAATGACATAAGATGTTGATCAAATCTGTCTTTAACTTTATTATCAAGGTAATCGAAAACAAGAAGCTACATGTGAACGTGTAATACAAATTGCAATAAACAGGCAGTCACGTTCTGTATGCCAATTACTCTTCGTGAACTAAGTCACAGTAGAAAACCTGAGATATTGATCTTGAAAACCTGACATTTCTCACAAGTGTGCACATGTATATCTCATCCATTCTCTCTCTTTTCCAACCCTCATAAGCAGACAGACAGACAGACAGACAGACAGACAGACAAACACACCCGCACAAATACAGACCATCTGACACAAAAACACGGACACAGAGTGTTATATGACATTCACAGATGATATCTCAGATACATCCTGCAACCTCATCACACAAATAAAACAAGAGGCGAAGCCATCAAGGCTCACGTAAGTAATCGACAAACAGTAACACAAACTCAATCACTCCGTCACACACACACACACACACACACACACAGAAAGAGCATAGGTGAAACTGTGCAAGAAAGCGAGACACTAGATCTAGATCTGTCTGTCTGCATGTAGCCTACTTACAAGGACACGACTGCCAACTAGTCTCGGCGCGCTCAAAATAATAATGACCGAGACTTTCAGTACTTCCTTCGCGTGACGTCTAACCCTCTTACGTCATAATGTGACGTCAATGGAATGTGACGTCTTCAAATGTTAGAGTTTCTACCACAGACATACACACGCACAGACGCACGCACGCACGCACGCACAGACAGACAAAGTTACGATCGCATAGGCTACACTTATTACGTGAGCCAACAAGTCGCGTAAGGCGAAAATACAACATTTAGTCAAGCTGTCGAACTCATAGAATGAAACTGAACGCAATGCAATTTTTCAGCAAGACCGTATACTCGTAGCATCGTCAGTCCACCGCTCGTGGCAAAGGCAGTGAAATTGACAAGAAGAGCGGGGTAGTAGTTGCGCTGAGAAGGATAGCTCACGCTTTTCTGAACCTCTCTTCGTTTTAACTTTCTGAGCGTGTTTTTAATCCAAACATATCATATCTATATGTTTTTGGAATCAGGAACCGACAAGGAATAAGATGAAAGTGTTTTTAAATTGATTTCGAAAATTTAATTTTGATAATAATTTTTATATTTTTAATTTTCAGAGCTTGTTTTTAATCCAAATATAACATATTTATATGTTTTTGGAATCAGAAAATGATGAAGAATAAGATGAACGTAAATTTGGATCGTTTTATAATTTTTTTTTTTTTTTTACAATTTTCAGAGTTTTAATGACCAAAGTCATTAACTAAGTTTTAAGCCACCAAGCTGAAATGCAATACCGAAGTCCGGCCTTCGTCGAAGATTGCTTGGCCAAAATTTCAATCCATTTGATTGAAAAATGAGGGTGTGACAGTGCCGCCTCAACTTTTACAAAAAGCCGGATATGACGTCATCAAAGGTATTTATCAAAAAAAAGAAAAAAAGTCCGGGGATATCATTCCCAGGAACTCTCATGTAAAATTTCATAAAGATCGGTCTGAATCGCTCTACACACACACACGCACAGACAGACAGACACACACACACACCACGACCCTCATCTCGATTTCCCCTCTATGTTAAAACATTTAGTCAAAACTTGACTAAATGTAAAAACATGTGGTGGTGGTTTTTTTGTTGGTCAAGATCTTGGCCACTTGTTTGCAAAGAACCATTGCAAGGCAAACAGCATGCCCACAGGTCTGTTGACGGATTCATCCAGGATGAGTTGTCTCCCTTCCACCACAGTCATGTCCACCACTTCGATGAGCTCCCCTTCCTCCTCCAGTCCTCCACCCGTGCCGACTTTCATGGCGTCTGTCACGTCTGCGTAAAACAACCACTGCTTACTTCCTGTAGTTGCCACACCGCCTCTGAAAATGACGAACATTTGAACAATTAAATATCAATGACGCTGCAGTTGCAGTACCAGTGGTTTATGTACTGGGTAATGCAAATTTTAAGTATTATAGAGAGAGTAGGAGTGGTAAAGAAGTAGCAATGCAAGGGAGGCAATCCAAAACAATTAGTATAATGTGTAACACCGGCGGCAAGAGTTTGTTCCCTTGCAAAAAGCCACCTACTGCAAAGGGGGAAAAAGTGAACATAAAAACACAGTGCACGCAGACAGACAAACAGACACACACACACACACACACACACAGAATACACAACCATTGATATGTTTTGCAAAGGTAGTAAGACTTTTTCCCCCTGCACATGCTAAACTACTAAGGAAGGAGACAAAATGAACGTAAAGTAGAAGCACAAAACCTCAGAACAAACAAACACACACAGGTGGAGGCAAGAACCTTTTTCACCCCACCCAACACAAATACAAACACGTCCCCTCACCTGAATGAAGTAATGAGCTGCAAGGAGTCGAGAGGCACTTTATAGCCACACTCCTCTATCAGTTCAGCCTGTGCCGTCTCCTGGGCCGAGTGGTTCTTGTCCAGGATGCCAGCACACAGTTCCAGGGTCAAACCCAGAGAGCCCGGGTACTTGCCCGTGTCCACCATTTTGTTTCCCTCACTGTCCGTCTGCGTGCTGACGTTGTTCATGTACACAGCTATAGAGACAGACCCAGTAGAGCACAGCAATCCTTTGTCTATGTATTCTGAGATAGGTTACAATGTGAATCGAATGTTTTATTGGATCTATTATTTAATTTTCCACAAACTAATTTGTGTGTGTGTGTGTGTGTGTGTGTGTGTGTAATGAATGTGTGTATAATGAATATAATGGAGAGAGAGAGAGAGAGAGAGAGAGAGAGAGAGAGAGAGAGAGAGAGAGAGAGAGAGAGAGAGATCAGGGCTTGACTAGGTAAGTACTAGGGGGGGGGGGGGGGGTTACAGATGGGGGTCCAGGTGGCGAAGCCCCTTGGTGGGGGTCCAGGGGGCAAAGCCCCCCCTCCCCCCCTCCCCAGTCTGGCCCCGGAAATCATAAACTCAGCTCTAAAGTATTTATCCTGGCTAGGTAATCTGCTTACCAGTACAAGGAAACAGATTTTCATTTAAAATCTTCACATTCAATCCCAGCCTCCAGACAACAGTTGAACACACACACAAGCAAGCAAACTGACAAACATACTCGTACAAAATGAGCGAGGGGCAAATACAGACAGACAGAATGAGACACACACACACACACACACACACTATTTCCTGGTCAAAATCTATGGACAGTCTACTGTAAATCTGTTTTTTGATTGTTCAATGCAACTGTTTGTACTCACCTGGTCTAAACTGCTTGACAAATACAAAGACTTTTCGCGTTGTGTTGAAGACAAGAATTGCCACACTGCAATGCAATGAAGTACAAGAATGTTAACTGACAAAAACAGTCGACGGAATCATCAGTATCATGATACACTACTAGAAAATGTCAAGAGTACATTAAAAGACAGTGTGTGTGTGTTCGTGTGTGTGTGTGTGTGTGTGTGTGTGTGTGTGTATGTGTGTGTGTGTGTTGGTGTATCTATGTTGTGTTGAAGACAGAATTGCCAACAGATAATAAGGAAACTAACCATTTCCTATATTAAAAACAAATTGTGTGAAAAGCAAATAAGATAATATCAGCACCTGGGTAGGAATGACATAATATCAGTAACAAGGTGGGCCCTATAGGAGGTCACTATATAAAGTATATCAAACTAACAGGTCCCAAAGCAACAAGAACTTACAATAAAACTTTGTGATGACAAAAGTTATCATTATGTTCCAGTACAGAGTCGAGAGATGTTCAAATTGTCTTTAAACAATGTATCAATATGAATGAACTCTGTAGGTAGTTTCTTTCTTTCTTTATTTGGTGTTTAACGTCGTTTTCAACCACGAAGGTTATATCGCGACAGGGAAAGGGGGGGAGATGGGATAGAGCCACTCGTTAATTGTTTCTTGTTCACAAAAGCACTAATCAAAAAATTGCTCCAGGGGCTTGCAACGTAGTACAATATATGACCTTACTGGGAGAATGCAAATTTCCAGTACAAAGGACTTAACATTTCTTACCAGGGCCGGACCAAGTTCGTTTGGGGGGGAGGTTCCAACTTAAGGCAGGGGTCCAAAGTCCACATTTTTTTTCTCTGAGAGCCGGGGGGGGGGGGGGGGGGGGGGGGGTTCCGGAACCCCAGGAACACCCCCCCCAGATCCGGCCCTGCTTACATACTGCTTGACTAAAATCTTTACAAACATTGACTATATTCTATACAAGAAACACTTAACAAGGGTAAAAGGAGAAACAGAATCCGTTAGTCGCCTCTTACGACATGCTGGGGAGCATCGGGTAAATTCTTCCCCCTAACCCACGGGGGTTGTAGGTAGTTTACTGATTGTTGTATTTACATCATTATCCAGGCGACATGCCAATAAATAATGCTGGGCAGATTCAGCACAGTCCCAACATACACATTTAGGGCTGACTTTATAAGCAGTGATTCAACACATCTTATTACTTAATTCAAATCGCAACTGGTGAAATTTACCTCAAAGACCATTGGTTTCTAAGGTTGAACTGCGTTTAGAAAATTGTTTTGAAATAATTATTCAAATGTGCCAATTGATGTTGATCAGGGCGGAGATGTAGCTCAGTCGGTAGCGCGCTGGATTTGTATCCAGTTGGCCGCTGTCAGCGTGAGTTCGTCCCCACGTTCGGCGAGAGATTTATTTCTCAGAGTCAACTTTGTGTGCAGACTCTCCTCGGTGTCCGAACACCCCTGTGTGTACACGCAAGCACAAGACCAAGTGCGCACGAAAAAGATCCTGTAATCCATGTCAGAGTTCGGTGGGTTATAGAAACTCGAAAAATACCCAGCATGCTTCCTCCGAAAACGGCGTATGGCTGCCTAAATGGCGGGGTAAAAAACGGTCATACACGTAAAATTCCACTCGTGCAAAAAAACCACACGAGTGTACGTGGGAGTTTCAGCCCACGAACGCAGAAGAAGAAGAAGAGAAGATGTTGATCAGATAATGATTCATGAGATATTAATTACCATGAGAGATCAATTATCTTCTTAACAAATCTTGGCAATGCCTATATATTTAGCAGAGAAACATATTCATCAACAGGAAGAACAAAGTGGTGCTTACAAACTAGGATGGTAAAGATAACAAAAACGTAAAGAAACAATACAAAACATTGCAAACATACCTATCATGAACTGTCATTGCATCCCATGTCTTTTGTATACCATTCTATGAAGAAAAGGGGAAAAAATGCGTTAAAATATTAGGACATCAGCACTTTCAATTTATTTCTTTATTTGGTGTTTAACGTCGTTTTCAACCACGAAGGTTATATTGCGACGGGGAAAGGGGGGGAGATGGGATAGAGCCACTTGTTAATTGTTTCTTGTTCACAAAAGCACAAATCAAAAAATTGCTCCAGGGGCTTGCAACGTAGTACAATATATGACCTTACTGGGAGAATGCAAGTTTCCAGTACAAAGGACTTAACATTTCTTACATACTGCTTGATTAAAATCTTTACAAACATTGAATATATTCTATACAAGAAACACTTAACAAGGGTAAAAGGAGAAACAGAATCCGTTAGTCGCCTCTTACGACATGCTGGGGAGCATCGGGTAAATTCTTCCCCCTAACCCGCGGGGGGTTGGGTTACCAGGTGAAATAATAATAACTCACAACTTTTTTGTATAATTCTCACACAAAGATCACAACACTGAACATTGCTTCACTTTGTGCACTGTGCAGTAACTTACTCGTCATGCTCCGAGATGAAATACCAAGTTTTCTTTTCACCTTTCTGTGCAAGGAACAAACAAGTTTATTTCACAAATGAAAACCATCAGAATCAATGTAATTAGTGAGAATATATGTCTTGTATCAGGTGTCACACTCGGTTAATTAAACGTACTTCAACAACCCAAATTCTGTCATGGAATGCAATACTGTACATACATGCACATTTTTGAAATTGACATTTACCTTCAAACTTCGAATATTTTTCGAGATCATACACACTACTCGATCAATTCACAGAACTCGAACAAACAAGCGTATCAGACTTCCAACCGACATATTGCACTTTCCACTTCGCTGTACAATACGCAGCACACCCGCTTAGTACAATTAGTAGTCTAAGTCATGAACCAAAGCCTGTGCAGTTTACATTCACTTGTCTAATTCAGTGATTGACTGATTCACATTATGATCACAAATGAAAGTAACAAGTCTGAACACAAAATACCTGGCAGTACTGGATTCTGTGCGGTTTGATGTACGCAGATTCCTTACAGGGATGAAGTGAAACGTCGCTAATCTTGTCCATTGTGTGGAAGAGACAGCCAGACAGTGTGTCGTTATAAAACACGTACAACTCCAAGTAAACGAGACTAAATCTTTTCCTCATGCAGTCGACATGGACAAGGGAAGTCACTCTTGATCACATGCTAAGGGGAAATAAGCCAAGTGAGAAATGAATAAACCGATACTCTCCCTTGAATTACCACTCGCAAAAATCGAAGACTCGATGACTATAGCGAGATTTAAGAAACAGCACGTTTCGTTTTGCAGCTCGTTTCGTTTGGTGAATGAGTCACCCCGCGAAACGGAACGTGTAACGAGACGGCATAGGCCGCAGACAAGATTTAGATGTATTCACGTTTCGTTTCGGAATGAAAGGCCGGGCATGGCAGGATATGATCCGCTGACTGGGCATGGCATAATTTCAACTCCACGAGTCAATAAAGGATTGACATACTCGCATTGCACGCACAAGAGCTTCACATTTTTCAATTCATGCACCTGATCACATACGAAGCCAGAATAAAAATTCGATGCGATGACCTACTTCTGCTTCGCCATTTGCTTTCTCACCATGAAGTTGGATAAATGTACCAGGATCAGCACCCTTCAAAATATTTCAGTTCACAACAGTTGTCTACCTCCAATGAACACATTCTCAGCGCTGAAAGACTGTGAAAGGGTTGATGAATCTAGCAATGCATAAAATGGCCAACAAATAAAACTGTTAGTGTGCAAAAATACTCACAAAAGTTGACGAAATATTGTTCGTTTTTTGGGGGTGGAAAACGTGACTGCGTTTTGACGTTCCACGTTCCGTTTCAGTTGACCTTCACCTTTCCAGCGAGAGACCCCCGAAATAATGACGTTTACCACAACTTCAAAACGAAACGTCCCAACGTTTCGTTTCTTAAATCTCCGTATTGTCAGACGGTACACGTTCTTTGATATCTTAAAGCTTGGAAAACAGCAAACAAACAAACCAACGAACCAAAACAAGTATGGTAGGCTGTTTGAACGTTTTATTCATGACAAAGCAAAACGTTACCGGTACTCGGCTTCGACACAGTTGTCTTAGTAGACCGACATACAAGATGTAGATCATGAACTCATCTCAGAATCTTGCAAGAATCTCTCTGGCAGCAAGAAGTTTAACGAACGGACTGGCAACACAAAGACCACCATCACCACCACCACCACCACCACCACCAACAACAACAACCGTGACAACAGCAGCAGCAGCAACTACAACAACAACAACAACAACATCAACAACAACAACAAACACCCAGCAGTGGGTTCATTGCTGAAAAATCACTTAAATGGAAAAGAAAAGAAACGAAAGGAAACGAAACGAAACGAAAGCAAACCATGTAGTGAAGGCTCATGGAAAAAAAAAAGTTGTTTACTGTCTGTGTGGGGATTTCGCCGGTTCGAATGAACTGATGAGAGTTATTTTTGTTTGTTTTTGTTTTAGCTACAGACACGATGATTAACATAAACAGAGACAGTGGCTCCCATACAGACGTATAGACAGATAGTGGGCGTAAGTATGCTTGGACTAGCTTGTGTTTGATCCCCAAGTTATGGGGGGTGTTAAACTTTCCCCCGTGTCAATGCAGTGTCCTCAGTCTGTCTGTCTGTCTCTACTTTTCTGTCTTTTTCCCCGTCTGTCTGTATTAGTCTGTTTGTCTCTACTTGTCTGTCTTTTTTGTCCGTCTCATCTGTATCAGTCTTTTTTGTCTTTTTGTCAGTCTATCTGTTTCGGTCTCTTTGTCTCTGCTTGTGTTTTTGTTGTTGTCCGTCTGTCAGTATCAGTCTGTTTGTCTCTACTTGTCTGTCTTTTTTGTCCGTCTGTCTCTATCAGTCTTTTTTGTCTTTTTGTCCGTCGTCAGTATCAGTCTGTTTGTCTGTACTTGTCTGTCTTTTTTCATTCTGTCTGTCTGTATCTTTCTCTTTGTTTCAGCTTGTCTATTTTCTTCTCTCTGCTTGTCTTTCTTTTTGTCTGTATGTCTGTCTGTCTGGATCTATCTCATGTCTGCTTTTCTGTCTGCCCATTAGTCTCTCTTTCTCCCTCTCTGCTTCTATCGTTTTATCTCTCTCTTTGTCTCTCTTTGTCTCTGTCCCTCTCTGTCTCTGTCTCTCTGTCTGTCCGTCTTTCCGTCCGTCCGTCTGTCCATCTGTCCGTCTGTCTGTCTGCCAATCTCTTCCTCTCTCTCACTCTATGTCCCTCTGATGTTTGTTTCCAGTGTATCTGTATCTGTATCTGTACCTGTATTTGTATCTGTATCTGTATCTGTACCTGTATCTGTCTCGCTGTCCTCTTCCTCAACCCCTTGTTCTTATGCACGAAAACATGTCTACAGAATGATGATTGCTTAGTTTTAGTATCACGGTAATACTGTTCGGACTTGCTCACTTCGCCCCCCCCCCCCCCCCCCCCCCCGACCCGAGTGAGTTACAAGGAGAGAAAAAACACTGGCAAAAAACTAACAAACAATCGTCAGTTAGTTGCAAAGGACTGCTTCTGTTTAAAAAAAAATCCAACCTTCATCAGCCTTGTTATAATGTGGCGTGACGCATACAACTCGGGGAGGTCAAGTATTTTCAGGTCACAACGTCAATCCTGCTGACCACAGGCGAACTTTTGATATAAATTATGCATCCAATAATCCCTGTCAATCCGGACACTCCGCGGATGTTCATCTCGGCGATTCTGAGGTCATTGAAAGGTCTTTGTGACATAAAGTGCACATACAGTAGACCAATAACATTTTCATCTTCCATTTATTGGATGCTGGGCTGAACGAAACAGGGACATAATTATGGCTGTAGGGTATTTTTTAACGGACGTATTTTGACCGATGCTGATGGAACAATGACGCACAGATTGTTCATTCTTTTTATTTTATTTTTATAGATACATTAATTAACTTCCTTTTGACTTCTAAATGCGTAAATGCCATGCTTCAAAAGACAGCGGACGATCTGTGAGTGATACACAACAAGAGAACCACACACCTGAAGGTATGGAGTTTTATTCTTTAACAATATATCTACTTGCATTTTATTTTTTAGAATGGCAGCACATTATGTATGATGCTGGTCTTCGTTTTATAACAGACGTATCTGGAGTCTTGAAGAATTGCCAACATTACTTGTACATTACAAAGTATCGATGTCGTCGTTGGATTTTGGCGTAACTCGATTCTTGGCGATTTTGATTTTTTTGTGTGCTTAAGACTAAATAAATCATTCTAAATGAGAAATATTCTCTTACATACCATTGACAATACATGATTTAACATTCTATTATCTTTCTTTCCATACCGGGAACGAATATAAACACTATTAATTTTCACAATACAAATAATTAGTTTTGTCCTTCTCATGGGAAGCTGTTTAAAATGAGTTACGACAGAAATTCCACGACGACGTCGTTATAACGGCAAACAAACACAGAACCACGGTTCCTTTAATGAGTCGTAGAACTATAAATCGATCTCCTTGCAGATATAGTTTTTGGAATATGTTTTCGGAACAACATTTGTGGGAACACGGTAGTCTTTTGTGGACCGAGTAGACCTCAAATCGCTCTGGGTGCAGACACATGTTTTGAGAAAAACAAAATCAGAATGATAACCTCAAGACAACGTTTAAAAGACATCTTCCAAATAAT
>NC_090261.1:52419605-52424605 GCF_037325665.1 Littorina saxatilis | reverse complement strand
ACCAGTCTGCACCTTTGGAAACAGTTCTGTTGCTTTTTCTTTTGTAAACTAAGCAAGGCCTTTTGTTACATAACTAATAGATTTATGATAGGAACCAAGACGCAAAGTCAAGTTCTTGCCACTGATGCGAACTTGGAAAGCAGAAACTCTCCTTTATTCACACAGTCAGGTCTTCCTTCCAATATTCGCTTTAATGTCACATTTAGTCCCTTCGATGACACACTTTTAATGGTGTGTTTATGTGTGAGTGTGTGTGTGTGTGTGTGTGTGTGTGTGTGTGTGTATGTGTGTGTGTGTGTGCGTGCGTGTGTTTGTATGTGTATGTGCTTGTGTGTGTGTGTGTGTGTGTGTGTGTGTGTGTGAGTATGTGTGTGTGTGTATGTGTGTGTGTATGTGTGTGTGTGTGTGTGTGTGTGAGTGTGTGTGCGTGTGTGTGCGTGCGTGTGTGTGTGTATGTATGTGTGCTTGTGTAAGTGTGTGTGTGTATGTGTGTGTGTGTGTGTGTGTGTGTGTGTGTGTGTGTGTGTGTGTGTGTGTGTATGTGTGTGTATGTGTGTGTGTGTTTTAAGGCGCACGTAGATATGTTTGTCAGAGCGGCGTGTTGTTGACAGGGCTTAATTCTGAGCACATATAAAATCCATAGAAACCATGAGCTGATCATATTAAAGGCACTCTCAGCTTCACGAAAACCACCAGTTTCTGGTCACAAACATTGTTCAAACACCTTTTCGTTTAAACACTCACCGCTTGAGAACATCTTAGGTTCTCTCCGTAAAGAGCGAACATTTTTCAAAGTATTTATTTCGTGCAGTCAGAACGGATTTACAATGAGACAAATCGGACGCCTCGTTTTGGCGCTGTAACTAACTTTTAAAATCTAAATAATAAATTGACAGCTGTTAAATAAGCATACTTAAATCATAAAAGATTTATTTTTTCATCAAGACAAGATCAGTACAATTAGAAGTTTTGAATGTTTAGACAAAAAGGGAGCCGGGAAGCAGGTCACGTAAGGTCGAGTTTCCCAAGCAGACGATTGTTTTGCATAGCGCTTGCTTCTTTGAAGCCAACCGCCGTCGATAAGTGTGACTCGCAGTCGTTTGTTGCATTTTAGATTCAGAGGTTCACAATAACGTGCTAGTGCAGATACAGTGAGTCGCATTGAAATCACAAACTGACGACTAAATTGTAAATAAAAGGAAAGTGGATCGCACGGTTTCATGATGGCTCAGGGGTAAAATAAACCACGAAATCTGGTGTGTGGTTTACGCAAGTTAAATAGCCATTCGAACGAACTGTGTCATTTAATGCTACAGAATTAAATGCTATTGCAAGTGTGTTGCATAAGGTTAGAACGGCTTTTTTCGTGAGAAGATTTAAATCGTTCTGTAAACCTTTTGAGGCAAACAGGGGCTTTAAGTCTTGTGACAACAAGGAAGTTTACGGTAAGGGCAGATGTACATTTCCCTTGCTTGCCTACCCTGCTACTTATTTACATAGCCAATGATTAGTGACCTTTCTAACCACGTGACATATCACCCTCGCTTTCAATCCCCTTTTTGTCTTACTGGAATTCTCACCCACGCTAACTCACTCGTCTTCCTGAAAGTGAACTGAAAACACAGAGCTTGGTGGCTTTTTTCAGCTATACTTACCATAAATATACATGTAGGATCCGTAGACTTCAAAGCTTGAACAGTTAAAATGTTTGCTCTAGTTGTCATCGTTCTTGGTCTTGCTCACATCTCGTTCACCACATCTAAAATGGAGATTGAAAACGTGAATGGTGAGTTTACACATTATGTACTCTAAAGCTAAGAACATCCAGCCATTAATAAGAATAATAAGCAAAGATAGGTTCAAACAATGACCCTAGTACTGAGCAACCATTAACGATAACAATGCAAGAACAGAAGGAACAGATAACCAGCATCAGCTCTTTGAGCAACGTGCATTAGCCGTAGAATTCCATCAAACGAGGCAAGGTATGACATAAGCTGAATTCACTAATCTTGCATCTTTGGTTCATATTGTTTCAAGGGTCTGGGTATTGCCAGCGTTAACCCCTCGCTTGTTTGTCGTTAAATGTGAAACAAACACATCTATTTGTAATTACGGCTTCTTTTTCCGACAGGATGTTTTGCGGCTGTGGACATAATTGTCTTGCTCCGGTGGTCAAAGGTTACTGTCATCTACGAATACATCAGAGGTAATTTATTAACATTTCCTATGTGTGTATCATTAATGCTTTAATATGCATTGTGTGTGTGTGTGTGTGTGTGTGTGTGTGTGTGTGTGTGTGTGTGTGTGTGTGTTTTCTCATGGCTTTTTCCCTGTAGTTAAATAAAGCAAGCAACATCTCTTTTTTTTCGCGTGGTAAGAGGGCTAAACTTCAAAATTCGTATTGTAGTGTGAAGTTAAGACAACCATCCTGTTGTCAACGAAAACCTGCATTTTCCAATTGGTTTTCTTTGCAGAAGAAACAATGACGTGTTTGGTCACAAAACTGCATGTTAAGGGAATACAAGCACAACTAATAAAACTGAAAGTAAACTCTTCAGCGCAAAGTTTGGCGTCACTTGGATCTCTGATTAGTGACCTCACCGATGACAATTCCTCTTCTGACGTCAGTTCGTTTCTGGTGCTGGGAAACTTTGAGTTTGTGTTGCATCTGCTTCAAACGGTAGGATGATGTCATTCATTTATTTATTCATTCAATGAAACAGTTCGAGTTTGGGTGGGAATTTTTTTTAAATTCTATAAAATTGAATCTTTGAAATTTCACACATTTTCAGGGTTTGATAACTGCCAGACAAGATGAAAGCCTGATTGGCTATCAACAAAATTTAACACAACGACGGGGTAAATTTGTGAACTGTTTATACAGCCAGTGGAGCTATATTTCTCGAAGTTTACATATATTTCATTTCTGTACACTACTCAGGTCAGCGTATTCTACGTTTAGCAAAATATGCAAAGACTATGCTCGATGAAAAATCAGTACCGTATTTGTTCAAGATATCCCCAAAAACTGCACAACAGGTGTTGTTTTTAACTACAAATAGGACTGGTATAAGGACACAAAGATTTTTGTTATCTTTACCTGAAGTAAGGACAATCTTTAATCATTGTAAATCACTTTTCTTCCAGGTGTCCAGGCCAACAAACAAAAATTCCACACGCCTCGACACTAATTCAACAGGAAATGACAGCTGGTTTCGTATGTTACTCATGACGTCACAGTGGTTGCTTTTGACTGACGTCAGAAAGTTCGACCCTTTGAATAAGGCGCTGAGTGGCTTTGAGCACGTTGTTGTCATGAACACGTCACGGGTTAGAAATAGTGGATAATCAAATGTTGACTGCAATTGAATCATGACCGTTCTTTTCATTTTGAGTGCCCTTGTTTTCCATGACAATGATGGTCGAAACAATATACGATGTGTTTGTTTGTGTGTGCGTGTGCGTATGTGTGTGTGTGTGTGTGTGTGTGTATGTGTGTGTGTGTGTGCGAGCGTGTGTGTATGTGCGCCAGTTCGTTGAACGTGTGTGTGTGTGTGTGTGTGTGGGTGTGTGCGGGTGTGTGTGTGTGTGTGTGTGTGTGGTGTATTGGCGTGCTTGCGTGGCTTGTACCAATGAATCTAATGGCAAAGACCAGTCGTGTCCTTTTAATTTTTTTTTTAGCTCGACCATGTGGCGTTATGGACGCTGCTTCGTTCAGGGGACACAACTCAGCTAACCTTTGTGACGTCACTCGGCCCCTCCACCCCTCCCTTCAGGCGCCACAGTCTCCTGCCCAACTTGTCCGAGGGACTGAGTAACCGCACACTCAGGGTGGTCGTGATAGAGGTAAAAATATAGACGGACGATTAGAAGCATGCATTCATGAATTGATAGACACACGGACAAAAAAATAACTGGCGCTTTTTTAAAAAATTTTTTTTTTAACAATGTGTCTTCCTTGATTTAAACAAGTCGCGTAAAGCGAAATGACTACATTTAGTCAAGCTGTCGAACTCACAGAATGAAACTGAACGCAGTGCAATTTTTCACCAAGACGAAGACAGGTTCGTCAATCCCCGCGAGAAGGAAATCGCTCACTTTTTACGTGCAAAACGAAATGAAATTGACAAGCCAGAATAGCGCGGTAGCGTATTGCGCTAAGAAGAAAAGCGCGCTTTTCTGTATTCTTTTTACATTTCTGAGCTTGTTTTAAATACAACATATCATATTTTTATGTTTTTGGAATCAGGAAATCATAAGATGAAATCATTTTTGGATCGATTTCTTAAATTTTAATCGTTGTACTAATTAACCTATTTTCGTTAGTTGTGATCACATTTTAAGAGTAAACATAACGTATGTATGTATTTCCTAATTCAGAATTTGACGAAAAATACGATGCAAATAATTTTGAATCTATTTGCGAAAATTTGATTTTAATGACAACTTTAATGAGCAAACTCATCAATACATATTTAAGCTTCCAAGCTGAAATGCAATATCAAACTCCGACCTTTGTCGAAGATTGCTTGACCAAAATGTCAACAAAATTGGTTGAAAAATGAGAGCGTGACAGTGCTGCCTCAACTTTAACAAAAAGCCGGATATGACGTCATCAAAGACATTTATAAAAAAACATAAAAAAAACACACGGGTGGGGATATCATACTCAGGAACTCTCATGTAAAGTGTCATGAAGATCGGTCCGGTCAAAACTTGACTAAATGTAAAAAAACGGGAAAAAAAGAGACTTGTTATACATATATGTGTTCTGCGCGAACTTAGAATCCGGTTTCATTCTAGAATGGACCGGGTCCAGGTTGGAATTCTAACCCTGCGCAAGTACAGGGGTGCCATTCTAGAATGAAACCCTTGTTGCTGGTCCATTCTAGAATCGGCCGTGCGCAAGGTTGGAATTTGGGTCCAAGTTGGAATAGTCATTTCAGTTAGACTATCACACAGCCAAAACCACAAATGTGGATTTTCTGTTTGTTTTT
>NC_090261.1:52387105-52414605 GCF_037325665.1 Littorina saxatilis | reverse complement strand
ACTTGACCTAATTTTGCATATCTTCCTAAATCCTCTTTCGTTTCTTAAAATGAAGGATTTTACAAAGCTTTCAATATTTGTAAAACATGCATTGACATGCTTTGATAACTTTGAACGCCGTTTCAATACGTACATTGTGTTGGCTGACTGCGTAACATGCCTTCTAATCCATACCGATTGCTTTCTTGCAGACTGAGCCAGATGCAGGAGACAGGCTTGGTGACCTACCTGCTGCAACAATGGACGCCAAAAGAGAAACGGTGCGCATCACATGACATGACGTCAGCAGTAAGTGTGGAGCAAGCCAAGACAGCTTTCTATGTACTCGGGACAGGGGTTCTAGTGGCCGCCGCCGTTCTCCTTCTAGAACTGGGAGCGGCGGTGTTCAGGAGAAAGATGGCATCATGACTCTGGTCAAGAGAAAACTGTGCACAACATATGACTCGACATCGGCTATCAGCACAAGATCTTGCATCGAAGTACCCGGCTGGGTCCGATCAATAAGAGAGCTGTCTGATTGCTTGCGTGCGTAGCATACTTGCTGAAAGAGTCGTGTACCTCCAGAGGGTCACGACTTGAGAGTTAGATTGCGGAATGTTACTCTTGCTTCTCAACTGTTATACGGATATTAGCTGACTGCAAATTGATCAAAGTGATAACGATAATACAACCAAGGAGATCGCCTGGTTGGTTTGTGTTGTTTTGGTGACAGAAAACACAGAAAATGGCGTCAAAAATGGCGCCCGAATTGTGATATGCTTACAGGTTATTTTGTTGTATCCGTGTGGCTGCGAATGAAATGCGACAATGAAACCCCTTAAAAGACTAATGCAGAAGGATGCTTCCGACCTAACAAGAACAAAAAATGAAAAAGTACGGTTGAAGCAGTCTGCATACAACTGAGGGAAAAAAACACAACAATCCCCCCCCCCCCCCCCAAAAAAAAAAAAAAAAATGAAACCCCTTACATACATCTTAGTTGTGTTTTGTGCTTGTGTTGCATATCACTCGGCTGTTTGCCCCAACACATGTTTTAAGTGTACATTTGGCGGATCGGTCAAAAATAACGATTTCCTACGTAACATTTGGTTTCCAAAACCAACTGCGTACTACGCGAACATACCTGTAACTCCCGCACGTACGAATATGTGACTTCAGGGCCGGACTAGGCTAAGAGGAGGGGGGGGGGGGGGGGGGGGTTGCCAGCGGTGGTCCAGGGGGATACTCCCCCTGGCGGGGTCAAGGGGCAGAGCCCCTTGTGGGGATCAGGGGGCTAAGCCCCCTAAAGCTGATGGGTAGGTCATATTCTGAGATAGGAAAATGGTCGCTCCTTGCATGAAACGGCATAAAATAAACAACAATAAAAAATGTTTTAAATAAGTGAGGTACATGTTCAGGCCAGGGTGGGGGGGGGGGGGTTGCGCAACCCCCATAACCCCCCCGGTAGTCCGGCCCTGGACTGTGTGTACTATCAGCCATTCCTGATATTATGAACATATTAGAATGTTAGCCGTGTCAAATCAAATCGATTTGAGTGTGATTTTGTCTTTCGCGTGCCGCCACTTAGCTTCGTTTCCGGGCTTTTTCTGGTTACGCTAGATTGTACAAAAATGAAATGTGCCACTTAGCAACGCATCACATTTTTTGTTTCTTTTGCATCCGACGTTCTACAAAATCGCTGAAAGGTATTTATATAAAACAAAATTCCATTAAGTTTTAAAACGCAGCAGGCGTGGAGCGTGTTTTCTGTCGTAACTAACGAGGAACGAATGTTAGGTAAGTCACTTTTCACGACTCATCGCACTTAAAATTAACATTTACAAAAAAAATTGACATGTCAATGTTTTGTTGTTGTGATAGATAGTGGTTTTTTCTGAATTCAACAGTTAAATTACTATGTTGGATGTTCTATTTTGCTTCCCTATTTCTGTTCTGAAGTTTTTGATCATCTGACTACCTTGCTTTTCTATTTGGAAGACAATATGCACTCTTTTCTGAAAAATGGGTAGGGGGTGGGGGAAGTAAAAGCATCACAGTTCAAGATTTTGCGCGACAAGAGGTGTGTTTCTTTTAACTGTGATGAAGAGGGATAACTAAACTTGGTATCTAACACTATTTCTAAACACTGTAACCACTTTAGCACTTTTAATTTATTTTTTTCTGTCATCCAAGTTTTGAATTCAGCTTACAAAATGAGTAAACAAGTGTGTATTTTCTGAATTCAACAGTTAAATAACTCTGTTGGGTGTTCTTTTTTGCTTCCCTATTTCTGTTCTGAAGTTTTTGAACATCTGATTACCTTGCCTTTCTATTTGGAAGATAATATGCACTCTTTTCTGAAGAATGGGTAGGGGGTAGGGGTAGTAAAAGCATCAAAGTTCAAGATTTTGCGCGACAAGAGGTGCGTTTCTTTTAACTGTGATGAAGAGGGATAACTCAACTTGGTATCTAACACTATTTCTGAACACTGTAACCAGTTTTGCACTTTTAATTTATTTATTTCTGTCTTCCAAGCTTTAAATTCAGCTAATAAAATGAGTAAAAAAGTGTGTTTTTTCTAAATTCACCAGTTAAATCACTATGTTGCATGTTCTATTTTGCTTCCCTATTTTTGTTCTGAAGTTTTGATCATCTGACTACCTTGCTTGTCTATTTGGAAGATAATATGCACTCTTTTCTGAAAAATGAGTAGGGGGTGGGGGTAGTAAAAGCATCACAGTTCAAAATTTTGCGCGACAAGAGGTGTATTTCTCTTAAAATTTGTGAAGAGGGATAACTCAACTTGTTATTTAACACTATTTCTGAACACTGTAACCACTTTAACACTTTTAATTTATGTTTGACTGTGTTCCATGCTTCAAATTGGGCTTCAAAAATGGATACATAAGGTTTTTTTCCCAAATTCACCTGTAAAATCACTATGTTTGATGTTCTATTTTGCTTCCCTATTTCTCTTCTTCAGTTTCTGATCATCCGATTGTTTTTTTGTTAACATATTCACAATACAATATCACAATTTCTTCAGTAGGGTTTGCGTGAAAAAATCTCATACCTATGCTCAAACTTCAGTCGCTATCTCAAAATTTTGCGCGACAAGCTCTATTCATTTTGTTTTTTCCTGATAAACAAAACACTGAACTAACATAAAAACAAACCTTTAAAACTGCCTAACCACTTTGAAATATGGCCTCAGGTGTGAACTCCAGCCTTAAGTAAACAAAAAAACCCGTTCACCCCTTGTATCCAAAATGCATCAACTTATCTTTTCTTTGGCATGTCACCGTGACTTATGTCTATATCTTTCCAAAAACCATAAAAACAAACTATTTTGACACTTTGAACTTTCACGATGCATATGTCACACTTTTTGCACACAGCTTTATAGAATGACCCGTTACATATAATTATGTGAGTGTGTGTGTGTGTGTGTGTGTGTGTGTGTGTGTGTGTGCGTGTGTGTGTGTGCGTGCGTGTGTGCGTGCTTACATGCGAGCGTGCGTGTGTGCGTGCTTGTGTGTGTGATTGTGTGTGTGTGTGTGTGTGTGTTTGGCGTATGTGCGTGCGTGTGTGCGTCCGTGTTCGTGCGTGCATGCGCGCATGCGTGCGTGTGGGTGTGCGTTCATGCGTGTGCATGTGGACGTGCATGACGTTCTTTTTGTGTCTTATCACATTCATGTAGCTCATGTGTACAAACTAATCCGTGTTCATATTCGTGTGATTTTGCCCATAATTGTGTGTGTATAATCGGAAATAGAAGTACCCTAAAGTGTACAGAACGCTGAAATGCACACACCTGAAAACATTGTACCAGCTCTTTTTCTTCGGGTGCCGTTCGATTTTAAAGCACGTTGCAAAACCTGTGTAAACACTCATCTCTTTGCCATTAGTGATTATTGATTGCTAAATTTCGATCTAACTCTCTTTGGAAACATGGGGCAACTGAAAACGATGGTTGAAATTTCAAGAAAACTGCGTTTTCCATCAAAGAGATGATTAAAGCGCGTCGATACGACACGAAAACATCTTTACCGCTGTTATAATTCTGCAATAAAAAAAATCGGTTTTCTGGACGGCTGAGATAATCTTTTTAAACAAATCCCAGCTGTAATCGCTAAAGACACTCTATACTTAACAAGCGTATTGGCTAAATGTTTTCGAACCTGTGAATAAAGATTCAAATATTTTTCGAACAATTTGATCAATCCATGAATATTCTGTACCAGGTTTATCAATCTTAAATACAGGAGATCAGGAAAGCAAAGCAACTCTAAGAAAAAGATGGAAAAAAAAAACAAAAGAAGGAGAAGACGTGTGACGATGAGGAGATGCGAAGAACGAAAGGAGACGAAAGAAGAGAAGGAGGGGGAGAGAGAGGAAACCGCATAAGGAGAAGAAGAAGACGAGAGGAGGAGGGAGGGGGTGGGGGGGGGGGGTAGGAGAAGTTGGAAGGGGGGAGGGGGGGATGAGCTGAAGGCGGCGCCGGAAGGGGAAGGAACAACAATAGGAGAGGAGGAGGAGATGGTGGTGGAGGAGGAGGGGGGGGGGGGGGGTGAGGCTTCAAAAAGAGAGAAAGAAGAGAGGGAACAGAAAATGAGGAGTTGTATATATAGGAAAAGGGAAAAGACGAGAAGGAAGAGGAGGAGGAGACCGCAGAAGGAAGGGAAGAAACTGAAGAGGAGGAAACAGCAGGCAGCAGGAGTGTAAAGAAAAATGTGAGGAAGAGAAGGAGACAGCAAGAACAAGCGAAGGTGGGAAGGAAGAGGAGGATAACAGAAAAAGAAACAGCATGGAACAAAAGAAGGAGAGAAGGAGGATGAAAACAAGGTGGGAACAGCTGGAAACAACAGAAGTGAGAAGGAGAGGAGGGGGAAAGAGGAGTATGAGACAGCAGGGAAGAAAAGGAAGTTAAGAGACGGGTCAATAGAAAGAGAAACGAAGGGGGAGGAGGAGGAAACAGCAAAAGGCGGGGAGAAAGATGAGGAAGAGGAGGAGAAGGACGACGACGAAGAAGAGAAGGACACAAGAGAAAGGAAAAGGAGGAGGCTGAGGGTATACATCCATACCCCAATCACGCGCATGTACATCAAACCTCTCATTACTGATCCTGTCCACACATCCATACTGAAAGTTGTCACTCATGGGACTGGCCTAGCTCCTGCCTCCAAGGGTTCTCTCAGTTGAAAAAAGAGGCCACTTGCGCAAGCTGTTTGTATTGATCGCCATTATCTTGCTCGTGAAAAGTGCACTCCTCATCCTCTGGCCCATCCCTGCGGGTCAGGTGAGGTGGACATTGTTGAATCGATCAATGATAGGCCTCATTATTGTCATCGGAGATATAGAGAATACTACATGGCTTGCTGTGTCGTACCAGATTTACACGAGTTGTTTTTTTAAATATTGAACTGCGAGCGAAAGCGAGCTGTTCACTATTTGAAAAAGCAACGAGTGTAAATCTGGTACGGAACAGCAAGCCATGTAGTATTCTGTTTATCCTACATACTGTACTTACGTGTATTTTACTGAAAATGTCCTGCATTCGAGGCAGCTAAATTGAAGACGCTTGTTTTAGAACCTCGATCTCTTCTAAAGCCTCGTGCAATCTATTACGTCAAAGCAAAGAAACGTCACTCTGAAAGTGTGGCGTGACGTGTTAGTTCTAAAGATTCATCGAGGGTAATTTGCGAGCGCAATTTGTGTTTCTATAATGACGTTTGTCTCGGTGACTTTGGCATCATAAGCAGTGGAAAAACAGGTCCCTGCCAGACTTGCTTGACATGACCTCATTTACATGATTATACACACGTGTGATTTGAACGATTATTATCTCACGGGTGTCTCTCTCACGTATGTAGGATAAATAGCGGTAAACGATTAATTCTGGTATTTTACCGGTTGAAAGTGTAATAAGTGTCAACTGATCAATCTTCCGATTCACATTTCCTTTTGTTAGTTTCGGCTGTGCCAATTTGATAGTAACCGCATATTTGGATAATTAGGTTTTCATGACCGCGAACTGAGACCATTATTTTTGATAATCACTGAGACGAGGTGTGTATAACCTCTTTATTCCTCCTTTCTTCATTTATTCAAAGAAAAGTTGAGTTTTTGTGCGAAAGTTTGATCGAATCCTATTCACTCAACCAGTCTACCTGCGCAGGCGGTTGAATAATGCGCGGTTGTATATTTCAGGGAAAATCATTCAATTCTAACACTTCTTGTCAGTTTCCCTGTTTGGGCTAAATTCAAGTACACAGTTATGTTGTTATTCTGCTGTGGCGGTAAAGGCAGATTGTGTGTGTTCTGTTCATGTTTTTGTATCGCTTAGGAAATGTTCTTTCTTCGAATGGGACAAGCAGACGAACTTTTGCACCCGTGTTCCAGCGTTAAAAACTGTATGAAGTTCAGTTTTCTGGGGCAAAATAGTGTATGAAACCGCTGTATGTTCTTTAAATTGATGAAATGTGTGCATTTGGTTGCGTGTTATCTGTTTATAAAATCAAATATTGTCGAAAACTAACCGTCGGATTGCAGTCTTTTGTCCAAGCAACTCAGTTCAGAAAATGTGAAAGGGGAACTACTCTTGTCGCTAGACAGAGTACGAGAGTTACTTGCCTTGGGACTTGCTAGCTTGCACTCATAAGAGATCTAAAGCGAGTTTCTCTGCACTGATCGTTAGATTAGGATTTAGAAAACAACCAAACTCGTGGATTTTATATGGAGATTAATGTGTTCAAGCCTGTAGTTGCTCGTTTAAATACAGTGTGTTTGTATTGTTTGGTCTGGAGATGTACATTTCGTACATTAGAGCGTTCGGAACTTTTCAATCGCTAAAGTAGTTCCCTCAAAGTCTAGCTCATCAACCTGTGAGCTATCGAGGATTCAGGCCCGTTGTTGGGTAAGTGATTTTGGTTGTTCAGTTGGGTAAGTTACCGAAAAATAACTAGCCCTACACGTTTACAGAGAGAAAGAAGCAGAGGGGGGAATAATATATTGTTCTGTGCAATGTTTTACTTCTTCGTTTACTGCGCAGTGACCGATTTCTGCCGAACAGAACTCCAAAACTAAAAGGCACAATCCTTCCCGTGATAAAAGTCAGCCTCTCCTATCCTCGATGTTAGGCCAAAAGAAAATAGTCTGTTTACGGTAACCCGACCGACCCTATTTTTTTTCGCGCGACCCTAGACTTTTTTTTGGCATTTGGGGGAAAAAAAAAGAAGAAAAAAAGAAGAAATCTTTTGGGTTTTTTTTGCAAAATAACACGTGTAAAAATATGGTTTTTTTGGGAAAAAAAAAATCCCGACCTACCGACCCTATTTTTTTGGCCTATGTTACCGTAAACAGACCTATTTTTTTTGGCCTTAACAGAGAGCATCTACGCTGTTGAATTTGTGTATGTGTCCAAACGGAGAGATGGTCTTATCTATAAAAGCCTGGCTGGATTTGAGATGGTGAGCAAAAATGTTTTTACGGGAAGTACTGTGCCTTCAACAGGAGCAAAACGGACCTATAAAACAGAACGAACACGTTTTTTGATGCCCACAACACCCGATTGTGTTACGTAAACATGTCCCATATTGGTCATGCTACCATGTACAATATCAATTTCTTGCGCATAGGGGCTTAAGCTCGGGCTCAATTCGGGAAAATAAACCTTCATTTATTGACAACAGCGAGTGCCACTTCTGCTGAATGCGTGTTTACATGCCGTTGACACACTACAGTGTATTTTTGAGGTCAACATCTTGTTACGCCCAAATCCACACCGAGCTTCTGCTGTTCGATACGAAATGCGTCCTCAAAAGCAGAGCAGAGTTAACCGGAAATTTCCTGTAGTTTGTTGACTTATATGTATTTTCTCAGATTGAGATAATAAAGTTAATTTGATTTGATTTGATTTGATGTGAAAACACCAGGAAAAAAAATCATCTATTCAATGCATCATTCTGCAATATTTGGGTCTCTAAAACAGGTAATGCTAGCTATGTTTAAAGCTATGTACCTTGGCTTGACTGCTCAAAGTATTTAAGTGACCCATTTTTGTGGGATGTCATATTCTTGCCTTTTAGGTTATGCCATTTTAGACAACTGACACCAAGTACGATCGTTGACAGGGTAGTGGGCAGGAACACCGGTGTAAAGCGTCAACACGTTTGCTTTGTGCATCACTGTTCAATTAAAATGCTCGTGGTGCTCCTTTTTAATGCCCAATATTGAAGCGCAGAGAAATCTTATCAACTAACATTCAAACTTGAGTCGACTGTTTGCTTTTGAGATGAGCTAGGATCAGAAACCTACCCCAAATGACAACCCAACATTCATTAATAATTATAAAGGACATTGTTTGCTCTTGGATTGATCAAGAAATACAAATCTGATTCAAAGTACTGCTTCCAAAAGCCTCCGGGAACATATCGAAAATCGACACTTCTGCTGATGCAATTGCTCAGTTTAACTAAATCACCGTTCACGGAGCCTACGGGCCAGGTAAGGAACGGCACCCACAACAGACTTACTCAGGTGGCTGAAAACTATATATGCCCTGAAGAAAACGGTCAGTGTCAAATTACAGGCTGAAAATTGATTCAATGAATGATAAAATATGTTAGCAAAAAGTTACAAGAAACAAAAACAAAAACAAAACCTTAGCGAGTGTGTGTTCTTAGAGAAAGACAAATCGCAGAATGAAGTCTGCGCAGTTTTCATGCTTGATCGTGAGTCAAAGAACAGACCAGCTTAGTAACACCCAGAGAGAAAATATTGGAACGTGGAGGAAAGAAGAAGAATAAGACCATGAACATGGCATGCTTTACGTACAGTATCACTTCTAGACTGTAGTTGTCAGGAATATGATCCGTTTTGACTCGCGTCACTGCGAAGTTCAAGGCCATTTGTGTCATAGATTAGCGCTCCAAGAACTGAACTTTCACCGATATTCATCTGGCTCATCAATAATTCACGGTGTAATTAACAGAGCTATTCAAGGCGCATCAATAGATCAGATCAAGGTGCAAAACAGTGTTCGGTTACCACCACAACATAAGACATGAAGAATAAACTGAACAACGGATGCCGTTTCACGAAGGGCCGAAATATTTCGTTGAAAACCTTCATTGTTGGCGCAGAATAACTTGTGCAAATTGGATAAGATGCCATTGATATGCAAAAGTCTTAAAATATGTTTGATGTGAACCTTCTATTTTTTTTTATCGGTGTTGAAAATAATGGCGTGGAAAGTCTTCGTGGCTTCCTGCCTGTCTTCGGCACTTATGTTATGCGTTAACTCTTCGATGGAACAGTCAACACCTTACCCGACAAGAACACTAAGTAAGTAACTGAACGTTTTTACATTTTTAATCTTTTTTATGTTTTTATTTGCGAAAAGTTGAATTGTAATATCCCGGACGACTGGGTGCTTGATTGTGAATAGTTCTAAATTTAAATGTTCTATTATTTATCTTTGAAGACAACCACGCTCGCACTCATACGTGAAAGAGCTCACTCACATACCCATTCCAGCATGTATTATTGGCGAATTTTGATAGACAATGAATATGAACATGTCAATCAAAACAACAAAGTCTGCGTTTGAGAGAGCTTTGAAAATAAGTTGCTGAAGATATAATCCTTAAGTATTTGTTTAACCATATAGCTCTATAGAGTTTGACCCTACAACTACCAGAATTATGTATTGCCTATTTGTTTCTCAATTGTTTTCTAAAACATGTATTTAAAGAACAGTCAAAGAATTATTTTACGAGCATTTGAATTGAACGGAAACAAATAGTTCTTCTGTTTTTGTTTTATGTCGTAGTTTATTTTACTTTTGTTTTTTTGTTTGTTTGTGTTTTGGGATTTGTTTTCATTTTTGATTGATTGATCGATGGAATTTGTGATTTTGACTGTCCAGAAGACTCCTTGCTTGACGTGATTCTCAGGCTAAGGTGGAAGACGGTGACAGTTATTTCCGCCACCACTTCAGGTATATTCCTCTACTTGTGGTTTGGGTCTGTGTAAATAAATGTTTCTGTTCTCAATGCGCGTGTATATGCGTAACTGCTTGAGAGAGAGAGAGAGAGAGAGAGAGAGAGAGAGAGAGAGAGAGAGAGAGAGAGAGAGAGAGAGAGAGAGAGAGAGAGAGAGAGAGAGAGAGAGAGAGAGAGAGAGAGAGAGAGAGAGAGAGAGAGAGAGGGGCTCAAAATGAAGGGAAAGCCTGAAGTTTGATCGATAAGCTAACAAGACAATGAAAAGAATGTCGATTTGTTACCTGTGTTTGAAATAAGCGCATATTTGCATTAGCTAACGATTCATGCAGAAGAACATAATTATTTTGTCAAAGTACTCTTAAAAATAAGTACAATCAAATCTTGGATGGGTATGAGGGGATAAAGAGATGAGGAGCAAGACGCATAGACAGAATAAGAACGATAAAAAGGAGCGGAAGAGACAGGAGAAGGATTTTCTTTATTTGGTGTTTAACGTCGTTTTCAACCACGAAGGTTATATCGCGACGAGGGAAAGGGGGGGAGATGGGATAGGGGAAAGGGGGGAGATGGGATAGAGCCACTTGTTAAGTGTTTCTTGTTCACAAAAGCACTAATCAAAAAATTGCTCCAGGGGCTTGCAACGCAGTACAATATATGACCTTACTGGGAGAATGCAAGTTTCCAGTACAAAGGACTAAACATTTCTTACATACTGCTTGACTAAAATCTTTACAAACATTGACTATATTCTATACAAGAACCACTAAACAAGGGTAAAAGGAGAAACATAATCCGTTAGTCGCCTCTTACGACATGCGGGGTGCAGAGAAATAAGGATGTGGAAAAGAAGACTTTTGGTAAGTGAAATAAAGGTGATGGATCCAGTCAGATAGAAATAAGACAACAAGAAAAGAATTGGAAATCTGCAGGGAATAGTAGGGAGAGTTTTCTTGGAAGGAAATATAGGTGAAAGGACTGGTAAGGCAGAAATAAGACAAAAGAAGAGAAGTAAAGGGGTGGGGTAGCTCTGTGGAAACACTCCCGCCGCGTGAAGGCGACCCCATGGGAGCCTCGCAGGAGAAGGAACAAATGGTGAGCAGGAGATATATATGGAGTGAAGAATAAAGGCAAGACTGAGAGGAGGGAAAGGGTAGGGAAAAATAACGACGAAATACATACTTTTTGTTGAAATATTCACATATATAAGGCCTAACACTACAATATATCTACCAGAAGATGAACCCGTGATCGACTCCCTCCTCGGCGAGATCTACACTCACAGTATTCACGTGATTACCATCAATCAGAACGAGGCTGCATACCCGGATGCTAAGTCAACAGCCAACACTGAAACTGGAACACTGAACAGGACGCGATATGTCAGAAGCAGAGTAAACCCGAACTCAACAGAAGCTATTTCTGAAGGTATTAGAAATACAGCGGATGACAATGTCAGGGAAGACACGTCCTACAGTGTAACCATCGTTATCAAAACTTCTGCGGATGAAATTATGAATCAGACAGAAGCACAAAACACCACTACGCAGGCTGTACCTCATCATACTGATAGTTTGAAAGGGGACGTTACCCAACCTGATACTCGAGCAGACGACAGTTTACTCCAGGCGGCTGTGAACTCATCAAACAACTTTCTGGTACTGGGTTCTTTTGCCTTCGTTCGTCAGATCTTTCAGAAGGTATGCCATTTATTTTTAATTCTTGAGCATAATCAATGCGATAGAGTACTAGCTCTGACGTGCAGTGGCTCTGTAGGCTATATCGTGCATATACATGTGACTAAGTGCCAAAAGGTGCTCACAGAACAGAAGACGACTTTGTTTTACAATAAAAATGTTTCTAAAATTGTGTGTCTGCTGAAAATTGGTGTGTGTGTGGATGAATGTGCGAAGAGATAGTGGACATAATTTCGTGTGTCTGACTTGAACGGTTTTGAAGTTATCTTTGTTTAAAGTCAAAAATAACGCCAAAACCGGCCATCTGAAAAAGGACATCGTGATACCTCGTGTTTTGAATATGCCACAGAAAAATAACAAGAAGCACAAATGAATTGCATTTAGTTTGATTGAATGCCTGAAACATCGCTTTACAGACGAGACCAAACGTCAAATCTAAATCTCGAGAGAATTTTTTTTTTTCGATAACCGAATTTTAAGGTGTCGCACGCAAGATGATTCGTCATCACGGCATACATTTTTCAATCGCAGATATTTACTAAATTTCTTTTTCAAAAACTCTGGAATTGATGTCGACACGTCAAGCGATAACGGTGTATCAAACTGCTGTCTTTCAAGTAATCCAGCAAAGACTGCAGAACTTTTGAACAGCATTTTTGAAAACGATTTAAAAATTTCGTCATATCTTGCGTGCGACAAAATGTTCGGTAATTAACGGTTATTTTCTTTTAAAAACAAAATTTACATGTACAAAGATCTACTTCATTTACGGAACCACGTGACACATTCTGTGTTCAAAATTTGTGAAGAAATCACGAACCACGATTGCGCTATCAAGTGTTGAAATTATGTCGTCAACATCTTTTCAGATCTTGCGTGCGACACCTTCTTGCGTTCAACATAAAATGTCACTACCTTATCGAGTTTAATGGGTAAAACTAACTATTTGTTGTCTTAGTTTAATCTTCTTAATTAAAAGCGTAATAAAACCGAACTTCTAAGATGAATTTTAATTGAGATTAGCGAAAGAGCGGGCACGCAAGTCGACCTTAAAGTAAAAGAATGATAACACGAGCGTGTGTCGTGTTTTCTTGCGTGCAACACATTGTCCAAAAAGGAAAATGTATATTTTTCTCAGACGTTTTTTAAGTTGAAACCTTGAAACTTCACACACATTTGGGGTTTAATCGCCCCCATGCATGGTAAAAGTCTTGTTGACCCTTGTCAGATTTCAAGGTCACGTCTGGGTCACATGTGGTTCAGAAAACGGATGAAACATATTTTTTCAGAGATTTTTGAAGCTAGAACCTTCAAACTTCAAACAACGCTTTTGCTTAATGATTGTTCAACATGGAGAATTCAAGGTTGATCCTTGAGAAATGTGAAGGTCATAGCAGGGTCTCGCGTGGGTAAAAAAAAAGGAAATTGTATTGAACTTCAATTTATATAAAACCAAAGTCTGGTTGATCTGTTTTAAGATTTAAGGTCAAATCTGTTATTTAAGGTCAAATCAAATAGAAATTTGTTGATGCTTAAATCTTTGAAACTTCCAACAGGTTTGAGGTTTGACAACTTCTGGACTTTGAAATCTGGTATGGTTGATCCTGGTAATATTAATTAGTCAAAACATCAAGATCAACAATTATAAAATAAGCACTTTCACCAATGTCAAGTGAGCAATAGCAGCAAACGTGAGTCTTATAAAGATTATCACTTTTTGTGTGACCTCAACTTGACCCCTCTGAATGCTCTCAATCATGGAAATTGACCACACTTTGATTATAACCAAACAACATCAAAACTTTGGAATGTGTGAAGTTTCAAAGGTGTTGCTTAAAAGGCGTTCGTGAAAATGACAATTGTATGTGTCTGACTTCAATGCGACCCCGCTGCGACCTTGACGTTTGATTTTATCAACCAGACTTTCATCATGTGTGAATGACTTCAAACACTATAAAACTAGTTGAAGAAATTGACAATTTTTCAGTTTAAGCCAGATGGCACTGCTGTGACCTTGAAATTTGACAAACATTAACCAGGCGGTCACCTTTTTTAGAAAATATCCTTAAAGGATCTTTAACCTTACTGTGACCTTGTAATTTGATGAGGTTTAATTTAACTTGCGTAGTGTGCCAAGTTTCAAGGCCCTAGCTTCAAAAACATATGAGAAAACCTCATTGAAAAATGTATATGTTTGACCTCAACGCGACCCTGCTGTGACCTTGACTTTTTCAACCAGACTTTAATCGTGTGTGAACATTATACACTAGAACTGTGTGTATTTTCAAAGCTCGTGCTATAAACGCGCTGAATAAATTGAAAATATTCCACATTTGGACCAGATGTGACCCCGCTGTGACCTTGAACTTTGACAAAGATTAACCAGCAGGTCACTTTTAATGAGGTTTTATAAAAATGCTGAAAGTATGTGAAGTATGTAAAGTCTAACTGATCTAGTATTAAAACATGTAAGACGTGACAACGACAATTTTCCAGTTTGCAAAGGAAATTTAACCTCGCTGTGACCTTGAAATTCAATGTTGTTTAATGTGATGTGCACCATACCTGGAGGTCATAATACTTTGGTTGTGTGCCAAGTTTCAAAGCCCTAGCTTTAAAAACGTGCGAGATAACCTTAATGCTATGACTCAGTGCCGTTTTGAATGATATAACGAACAAAATTATCGTTATTTGTAAAATCATTTGGGTAAATTTATCTTTTCTTTTCGTAATTGGGTTCCAGCATCTGTTGTCTTAACAAAAATCACAATATCAGTCGTGTTTGTCAACTTTTATTTTTTAGCCCCTTTGTCCGCTTTTCGTGCGCACCTTTTGGCACTTAGTCATGTATACATTCTATTTTTTTAAATGTGTATACTATAGCTTCTTCTTCTGTCCGCGATCTGTAGAAGTTTGTTTAATTCACACAGATGTTGATACCTTATTTGTATGTCATAATGTTTCAATGCAAAACCTGTATCTGAAAGACATTTGTTTTAGTTGTAATCGAATGCATTTGTTTTTTTACAACCCCATAAGGCCAAAAAAAAAGTCTGTTTACGGTAACATAGGCCAAAAAAATAGGGTCGGTAGGTTGGGATTTATATAAAAAAAATTTTCTAAAAAAAAAATTTTTTTAACTTATTTTGCCAAAAAACAGACTTTTTTTTCTCCCCAAATGCCCCCCCAAAAAGTCTAGGGTCGCGCGAAAAAATAGGGTCGGTCGGGATACCGTAAACAGACTATTTTTGTGTGTGGTCTAAGCCTTGTTCCATGGCACCGAAATAATGTAACAGCTGATGGCAGATAACTTAATCAGGTTCAGTTCATTCCAGATACATTCTTTCTACTTACAGCGTGAACAAGTTCGACTGAGCGTTTATATTTCTTTTTTGCTGCTGCAGGTGTGCTTGATTGTTCGGTCGAGCGGACAAGAGTACAAACTGTTCGACACAGAATGGCTGACCGTCGTCCCGGAGGAAAACGTGGCTGAATTTCACCGTGAAGTGTCGCCGTATGAGCACGTTATGGCCCTTGTGTCTCATTCGGTAAGTAGAGTATAAGACAAAAACACAATGCCACACGCATTCCTTCTTTGCCACTACTAAAGCAAACGTGTGCAAGATTGTATGTTACACGCTTTGATGCCGAAATCAATTATTTTGATTATGCATTTATTTCTGAAAATTTTTACCTTCACATACATTCAGTCACTAGGCCAAAAAACAAAATAGGTGTGGTTACGGTAACATAGCCAAAAAATATAGGGTAGGAAGGTAGGCAATCGCTTTTTTTTTTTTAAACTTTTTTTTTCTTCTAATGTGTACAAATTAAACCTACTTGACAGGGAAATAAGTGTGAGACTCGGGCGCTTTCGCTTTCATTGCGTTTTCTGCACTCGTTTACTTTTTTTGTTTTTGTATTTTTTTGACAAATGTGATAAAAAGTTATAGGGTCGGCCCCAAAAAATAGGGTAGGTCGGGTTACCGTAACCACACCTATTTTTTTTAGGCCCTACCTTAAACACTTATGTTTTCAGTATTCATTTCAAGTGATCACGAACGTAGAAAAATGGGTATCAAAGCGTTGTTACATTTTGTTGTGCATTCTGAATAGTGTGCCAACAGGCCTTGGTCAGTCAATCACATTTTATCTGTGTACTAAGTGTTTGACGGTAAAAGAATAACACCAACCCCGTTCTCCTGTATAAAATTGAAAGCCACATTTTCTTCTTCATTCAATTTCTGTTTTCAAAAGCTTCGTCAACTTTCCACTTACACGACAAGCTCCCTTTACCAAGCTTCAATTAAGAACCCAGAATACGAAAGGTCAAAACAAAACAATAGGTACTACTTTCACTATCGTCGTCTGCAACGAAAACCGAAAATGGCGAAACGTTTTGCTACGTACACAGAGGACGAAATTTCAAAGAAAAGATCGAACCTTACACCTGTGACTAGGAAAAGTTGCATAGACAGTTCCGTGCGGATCTCACCACGTATCAACGTACATCCGATGCTCAGGACCTACAGATAGGTCACGCTTTGGCGATTGAGGCTTCGTCTTCAGCTCTAACACGCACGCAGACAGTCAGGCAGGTCTAATATGCACCAGCGGTGTTGGAAGGTTTTAATTTAGAAACACTCGAATGTTACTTCGACGAGATAAACGAACCAAAAGTCAAAAGTGTGCCCCAAATTCGGAAAATATTCTTTCAAAACGGCACTGTAAAAACCATCAACATCACTGCGAGAAAATAAACAATACAAACACAACCAGTTCCCCTGTGGAACATTTCGGGTGGACTTTCCCACGACCTGACCTTACAAAAATCCTCCGCCGTGTTCGTTCGCGCTTTGCATTCAATCTGTGTTAGTGCGCGTGTGTGTTTGTGTGTTTAGCTTTCGTTGGTATGTGCTGTTTGGTTCAAAATAAGTTTATCTTTTTTCATTGAAAGATTCAGAAACGTTGGTTGATACTTTGTTGAATGCATTCAACCAGAAAAGACACGAAACGCATTGAATCTATGTTGCGCGCATGCGTGTGTAGGGTATGTGTAAAAGGGCAATTGTGTTTTTCAGTCTTTGTTACACGACACTTGAGATTGCCACAAGTTCTCAAACGCCGTATAGTTGTGTTCTTTTATTCTACGTCGCCCGTCTTCGCAGCAGCAGAAAACAACTCGTCAAATTGAGTTCGAGGATTTATTTAGCATTCCATACATACAACTGCACATCGTAGCAGAACTCAAATAGAAGCCTTTTTTACATACAAATCGCGCTGGCATATATAGTAAATACTCAATCTCGAGAATATTCCAGACCGAACATGATACAACTACTTTATACGAGCCGTGCATGGACTAAACTAGAGACATTCTCTATGACGTACATCAAAAGCGCCGACGCACTTAATCCGAACGAACGCCACGAACTCACGACTAAAACAGCGTGGTAAACAACTTGTTTTGACAGGACTAGAAAGTTCACCTGCATTCTCGTCCAAGCATAAATATTGTGTTTACAAAATATAATATCGGTACTTTCCCACAAAGTACAAATAAGTCAACTACATGCAACACACAAAACTGAACCAAAGCTCAGCAACGGTAGCGTTTCCTAACAGTCTTGTTTTGTGCCTGTTATTTCGTCCCTCAAAACTCATTTCTGTCTTTCTATGCCTATGCTGTGAGACATAATCGCTATTACGAGTTAGTCGTGTGACAGAGAGTTTTCTTGCACACTCGACTGCTGCTGTCTCACTTCGGCTACGCCGTCGTGAGACATCTGCAGTCTCGTGTGCAAGAAAACTCTCTGTCACACGACTAACTCGTAATAGCGGGTATTGTTAAATCCTCCTTATGAAACATCAGAACTTCCTTTAACGGCACACTCAGCTTCACGTGAACCATCAGTTTCTGGTCACAGACACTGTCAGGCTTTTACACACAGTACAAACACCCTTTCGTTTTAAACACTCACTGCTTGAGAACATCCTAGGTGCCCCCGTAAAGAGCGAGCATTTTTCAAAGAATGTATTTTTGCGTGGCCAGCCGGATTGTCTAGTACCACAATCGGACGCTTCGTTTTGGCGCTAGAACTAACTTTTGAAATCTAAATAATAAATTGACTGATTGTAACACAAAAATCCTTAAATCATAAAAGATCTATTTTTTCATCAAGACAAGATCAGAACAACTAGAAGTTTTGAAAGTAAAAAAAAACAAGTCGCGTAAGGCGAAATTACTACATTTAGTCAAGCTGTGGAACTCACAGAATGAAAATTGAACGTAGTCTGCCGCTAGTGCAAAAGGCAGTGAAAGTGACGAGCCTGTTTGGCGCGGTAGCGGTTGCGCTGTGCTTCATAGCACGCTTTACTGTACCGCTCTTCGTTTTAACTTTCTGAGCGTGTTTTTAATCCAAACATATCATATCTATATGTTTTTGGAATCAGGAACCGACAAGGAATAAGATGAAATAGTTTTTAAAACGATTTCGGAAATTTAATTTTGATCATAATTTTTATATTTTTAATTTTCAGAGCTTGTTTTTAATCTAAATATAACATATGTATATGTTTTTGGAATCAGAAAATGACGCAAAATACGATGAAATTGTTTTTGGATCGTTTAATAAAAAAATAATTTTAATTACAAGTTTCCGATTTTTAATGACCAAACTCACTCATTAGTTTTTAAGCCACCAAGCTGAAATGCAATACCAAACCCCGGCCTTTGTCGAAGATTGCTTTGCCAAAATTTCAATCAATTTAATGGAAAAATGAGGGTGTGACAGTGCCGCCTCAACTTTTACAAAAAGCCGGATATGACGTCATCAAAGGTATTTATCGGAAAAAAGAAAAAAACGTCCGGGGATATCATACCCAGGAACTCTCATGTCAAATTTCATAAAGATCGGCCCAGTAGTTTAGTCTGAATCGCCCTACACACACACACAGACACACAGACAGACACACACACACACACACACACACACACACACACACACACACACACACACACACACACACACACACACACATACACCACGACCCTCGTCTCGATTCCCCCCTCTACGTTAAAACATTTAGTCAAAACTTGACTAAATGTAAAAAGGGAGCCCTAAGTAGGTCACACAAGGTCGTGTTTCCCCAAGCAGACGAATTTTCTGCATATCCCTTGCTTCTTTGAATCCAACCGCCGCCGATAAGTTCGTGTGACTCGCAGTCGTTTGTTGCATTTTAGATTCAGAGGTACACAATTAAGCCTACGTGCTATTGCAGATACAGCGAGTCGCATTGAAATCACAAGCTGACGACAAAATTGTGAGAGAAAAAAAGGAAAGTGTGTGACACGGGTCCACGATGGCTCAGGGGTAAAATAAACCACGAAATCTGGTATGTGGTTTACGCAAGCTAAATAGCCATTAAAACGAACTGTGTCATTTAAGGCTGTTAAATGCTATTTGCAGATGTGTTCCATAAGGTTAGAACTGCTTTTTTTCGTGAGAAGATTTAAATTGTTCTGTAAACCATTTGAGGCAGATTGGGCTTTTAATATGCAGACAATTGACGAAAATTGACATACATTACTTTTTGTAATTAGTTATTTTGTTGTTTTCCTTTGTCTGTGGCCTCGTAACACTCGTTCCCGTCCTCACTCTCCGAAAATCGTCTTCATTTCCTACTGTGCTATTTTGTCAGAGTTCATATTTTAGTTATTTTTCTCGTTCCGTTGCTTGCAACCTCTTGTTTTTCTTGTGACAAGAATTTTTTTCTTCTCCTTAATGAACTGAAGAAAGCATTTTACAAGCTCGAATCATATTCACAGTGGGTACAATATGCTGCTGCTATAGTATCGGTCTTACGGTTGCCACCTTCATGTATTTGTGCAAGTTGCAGTCAACGCCTACGGAAGTATGGACCTTACAACGCGCAGGGGACACAACTCAAATGAGCTTCTTGACGTCACTAGGACCCTCCACCCCTCCTCTCAGTCGCCATCGTCTTCTGCCCAACCTGTCCCAGGGATTGAGTGGTCGTACTCTCAAGGTGGTCGTTAAACAGGTCAGTGAAATATGATTTCAAATGAGGTGATAACTAAGGCAACGGAAGTTATGAATGCGTGCGTACGTACGTAATTGCCACTGCCCGTGTTTGTCTGGCAGATCAGGTTTTGGTGCTAAATCCGATTACTTTAATTCTGTGTTCATGAATAATCAATTACAAGCAATCGAATCGAAGGCTAGAAGCTCACTTCTTTAAACGAGAATTAATGGTGTGCATTTGTGTCCTCCAGAGAAGCTACTACATCAGAAAGGTTGGAGGTACCTACGAAGGGGCTCTGATTGATTTGCTCTGGGAACTCAGCAGACGCCTGAATTTCACGTATGTCTCCACGATGCAAAAATACTGTGTTTTTGTCTTTAGCTCTGTTGTTGTATTAAGCGGCATTCGGAATGAAAGCCTCATCATAGGAAAGATGCAACAGACAAAAAGTATGAACAGAAAATCCATTTGTTGCCCTTTTTTCTCTCTGTGAAATCCATATATCTATAGATACAATAGGCCCTATACAGAAACGCCCTTGCCATAGAAGCAAAATACAGGTTTCCTGGAAGATAGGCATTCCGTTTGTTTCCAAACGATTGCAGATTCTTTTACAGAAATATGTTTCAAGTATGACACTTTTGTGTGGAAATTAGTGTTTTAGCTTGTCAACATTGAACGCTTGTGTTTAAACTATGCTTCATTTTCCCCAATTTTGCTTTGTAGCTCAAAAAACGCGTTATATGAAACTGATTCTGCTTGTCCGTCTTATGCTAGCAGGACAATGCTAAGCCTACTTACTTACTTAGACCCTTTCCCCCCAGAGGAGTATAGGCCATTAGCGACGTTTCTCCATCGCACTCTGCTCTTGGCTGCTCTTTTCGCTTCTGTCCAGCTGTTGCCTTGCCTCTTCAGTGACAATGCTAAGCCTGCTATCAACAAAACATTTGACAGGTACACGCTGCAGGAGCCACTGGACGACAGCTGGGGACAGGTTCTGGCCAACGGTCAGTGGGACGGTGCTATCGGCATGCTGATCAGACAGGTGGGTCTTCCTCAAAAGGCTGACCAGCCAATTCCAACCGACACGCAGACAGTCACATGCAAAGAGAACGATAGAAAAGAGAATACGGTGTGCGAGATAACTCTGACGGGTTTGTATGGAAAGTAAAAGAGTGAATACTCTTGCTTTTATTGAGGCAAACTTTCCCTCGTGGCTTTATGGGCCAGTCACTAGCGAGGGGTGAAACACGCGGACAAGAAGCACGTGTGGAAGGTTTGCCTCGATAAAAGGAAGAGTATTCACTCTTTCACAACCCATACAAACCCGAAAGAGTTATCTCCTGACTTTGTCTATTAATGCACACAAATAGTCATGGTATCTAAACAAGGGAAAGGGTTCACTGGACGAACATTATGACATGAACTCTTTTTCCACGAATGCTGGAGGCACGGGGGTTACAGGAGGGTGAAACAGAGCGGCACTCGCTAATAGGAACGCAATATTAATGCTTTGTCCAACAGGAGAGAAAAGAGACCAAGGCGTCTTGTTTCTCTGCCAGCTGTTGTCTAAGAATTCATTTGAATTCGTTTCTTTTTCTGGAAAATAGTTGCTTTCGGAAAAATGTATCCTTACTGCCTTTAATCTGCAATAAATGAAGTTATACAATCTTTACCGACAGAGTTTATCCATGTGCTGAGGTCCTTAGTGCTGAACCGAACTCTGTTTTCACGTTTCAGGAGGTGGACTTCGCAGTTGGCGCCTTCAGCGAGACGGCGGAACGGTCCTCGGTAGCTGACGCCACGGCCGCCTTCCTCTACGATCACGCCCGTCTGCTGTTCCGCCAGAGCCCGCCATTCCCCAACACATGGACCATCTTCCTGCAGCCCTTCCACTACCTCGTCTACCTCGCCATCCTCCTCAGTCTTTGCGTCGTGCTCCTCATCCTTCTGGCAGTCCAGTTCTGCGGAAGAGAGGGCGAGAGTGGAAGGTGTAAGGGATGGAAGAGCTTTGTTCGGAAGGAAGAGGATGGAAGCTGTACGGGTTGGAAGAGCTGTGGACGAGAGGGTGGCAGGTGGAAGGGGTGGAAGTTGTGTGGAAGGACATGGTGTGGTGACGAGGAGGACATAGAAGGACAAGGTGGTTCCAGAGATGTTGTGAAACATAGTATATCCGGTGGTACTGAGTGGGAACTGTGGCGAAAGGCTAGGCCAAGATCCGATGAAGACAAAATCTCGCGGCTACCGCCATCAGAACGGAATAGGCACACCAACGGAGCTGAGTTGTTCCGGTTGAAGAAGCAGCACGCTGAGCGGAGCACGGCTTCAGCCAAAGAGCTCGGTGCAAATGGTGACGGTTTGAAGACCGATATGGAGCGAGGAGAAGAAGGGAAGGAGGAGGAGGAGAAGCTCAGGAACTCAGGAGGGTCAGGTGTGAGGATGAAGTCCGTGACGGAGTGGGTGCTGGACGATCTGGAGACCCTGCTGGCTGGACTCATCAACAGGCGTGAGTCTCTCTCTCTCTCTCTCTCTCTCTCTCTCTCTCTCTCTCTCTCTCTCTCTCTCTCTCTCTCTCTCTCTCTCTCTCTCTCTCTCGCTCTCTCTCTCGCTCTCTCGCTCTCTCTGTCTCTCTGTCTCTCTCTCTCTCTGTGACTCTTTTTATCTCTCTTTCTCTCCCTCCCTCCCTCTCTCTTTCTTTATTTTTAATTTTTTTGTTAAACTGCACGCACTTCTTTTTTACATTCACCTGAATTGCTAGCGCGTGTATCTTCAAATATGATGTTTTTATATCAGATGCATGCGTTACAGCTTTCAGGATCTCAAATCAGATGCTGACCAACTATTCAGCAAACACTAACGAAAGCCGTAGCATATGATCACATATCAATGCTGCTCTATAATTGTTAAAAGCTCTGTTCTGGCTCAGCCCTCCTCAACAAAAGTATGTTGAAGGTTCAGTTCTTGGACCAGTGACACAGTTAACAAAAGAAGACCGTTTGGTCCTTTCAAATTGTATTCGATAACAGACGAAACCCTGTGTGTTCCTGCTAAACTAATCGGCCAAGCATAGTCTTCTGTGTCTGCATTTCGTGCACATTCGCTCAATATGTATGAATCTAAGAGCGCAGGTTCGTTCAGAAAATAAGTCGTGGATGTGAAAACCGTACCATTGAACCTTTTGTGTTTTGGGGCGATTGAAAGGAAGGATCACAGATGATAATGAGTGTTTTTTTGCCCTATGTCTTCAGCTCAAGAGTACTCGGGTACATCAGACGCGGGTCGGGTGTTGGTGTGCTCGTGGCTGCTGCTAAGCGTGGTGCTGGCGGCCTTCTACAGCAGCAAGCTGACCGCCACACTGACCGTGCAGAGAGAGGAACCTCCCTTCACATCCATGGCCGGCCTCCTGGCTCAGAGCACCTACACCTGGGGCATTGCATCGGGCACCGCTAAAAGCTCCATCATTAGCGTGAGTTGAGTAGGGGTTATGGGTACCTGGTTTATGGACAAAGGTACATATAGAACATGTTTTGTTTCCCTGTGGTACTAAACTGCGTATTGTTAGTGATAAAGGGTTTATGGGTAACTGTGGCATTACCTCGGACGCCGCATAAGCTATTTCATTACCGTGAGTTGAATAGGGTGTGTGGGAACCTAGCTGGGGCATAGCCTCGGGCACCGCTAATGGCTCCATCATCAGCGTGACTTGAATAAGGTCGATGGGTATCTGATGCACACCGCCATCACCTAGGGCATTTGCCTGGGACAACGCTATGCGTGAGTTGCCAATTGGCAGTGGCTTCACCTATACATCGTTGCGTTCCAGATTGTGCACAGTGGGTAGTCTTGCTGAGAATAAAAACCGTTCGAAGTCGGGAGTCCGCTCTCCCCCCCCCCCCCCATCCCCTACCAATCAATGGCAGAACTTGTGATGCAGATCACCTACACCTCATCGCGTGGGGCACCACCGAAAGCTCCGTCAACAGCCTGAGTTGATTGTGGTTTATGGCACATGTACATATGGAACATGTTTAATTTCCCTTTGATACTTACCTGTGTACTGTTAGCAATAACTGAGACTGTGCAACTACATATTTATATATCTCTCTCTGCACACCAGCAGGAAAATGATCATATACTTCAGATCATTCGGACAAAAGCAAATTTGTAGTGAAATAATTTTCGTCATATGGAAATGTATGCCGCATCCCGCTTCACAGGCCCAAGGTCAATGTTTTCATATTATAATGGGAGAAAAATCACAGAGATCTGGACTGCCTGTTTCCAATTATCTCGGATTGTGTTTTAAGGCATGAATAACGCCGACAATAAAAATCAAATTTCCACTCTGTTCTTTGTTCCAGGAATCATCACACGTCGACCACCAGAAGTTTTACCAAGGCCTGCTGACGTTTGGGGCCAATGACGATAGAGTGACGTCACCAGATCTTGAGGTGCAGAAGCAGAAAGTGCTGACGGAAAATTACGCTTTCTTTACCGGTTCCAGCGACCTGTATGACGCGTGGCACGCAGAAAGCTGTGACGTCAGCATGATCTCTGAGCCCTACTTCAAGACGTCCAAAGTGTTTTACCTGCAGAAAGGCTCGCCTTACACGCGAATTATCTCAAATGAGTAAGTTTATTTACAAGATAATCCAGTGAGATTATGTGTATTACGCTCATTATGTCATATGAGTAAGTCTATATACAACACAATCCAGTGGGATTAGGTTTATCACGCTCATTATGTCAAAGGAATTAGTGATGAGAAATTTACTTGCAAATGAGTCAAGTGAGATTTAGATTATCAAATGAGGAACCAAGACTTAGAGCAATGTGTGTGTGTGTGTGTGTGTGTGTGTGTGTGTGTGTGTGTGGATGTGTGTGTGTGTGTGTGTGTGTGTGTGTTTTGAAGATGTGTTGCATTTTTAAAGGCACAGTAAGCCTCCCGTAAACCATCACAGAGCTCCCCGAGCGTCTACATACAGTACAAGCATACTTCCATTTAAACGCTCACCGAACGGGAACATCCTGGCTGCTTTCTGTCGAGCGTGAGACATTTTCAAAGAATTTATTTTCGTGGACTTGGCCCTTTACAACAATGGCGCCTCGTTTTGGTGCTGGACGGCTGTTATGAATATCCCGGAAATCACGCCCGGACAGTAAGCCTCCCGTAAACCATCACAGATACTGTCAGGCTTTTACACACAGTACAAACACCCTTCCATTTGAACGCTCACCAAACGGGAACATCCTAGGTGCCCTACGTAAAGAGCGAGCAATTTTTAAAGAATTAATTTTGCAGATTGTCTCGAACACTTTTTGGACCCATCCTGAACTCAGGTCAAAAATGAGTTACTTCCCTTAAACTGGCGATAGCCGTGGATCGATGATTATCAGAATGTTTTTGGACCGTGGTGCGTTTTTGCGCTAGACCTAACTTTTAAAATCTAAATAATAAATTGACAGCTTGTTACACAAACATTCTTTAATCATAAAAGAATTCTTTTTTCATCAATGCAAGACAAGATCAGTGCAATTCGAAGTTGTGAAAGTTTGAAAAAAGAAAAGCCCGGAAGCAGGGTCACGCAAGGGTCGTAGTAGACGACGGTTTATGCGGCACATCGCCGTTCCTCTCAACAGTGAAAAGCCATCGCTAGAGTTCTTGTGAACCACAGCCGTTTGTTTCGTGCATAAAAACGTGCTATTGTAGATAAGCTCACATCGAGTCGCATTCAAATGACTAACTGACGACTACATTGTGAAAAAGGGAAACTGGATCACACGGGTTTACGATGGCTCATGGGTAAGATAAACCACGCAAAAATAAATTCTTTGAAAATTGTTCGCTCTTTACGGAGGGCACCTAGGATGTTCTCAATCGGTGAGTGTTTAAATGAAAGGGTGTTTGTACTGTGTGTAAAAGCCTGACCGTATCTGTGATGGTTTACGGGAGGCTTACTGTGCCTTTAAGAATGAGCTTCTTGTTGCAGTTTACGTTACTATTTCGTTGCACTGCCTTACCTGCTGACTCATTAAGTGAACGAGTGTTAAACACGGAAAAATACCAAAGTGAATGAACGGGTTTATAATACTGGAGAGTCATTGAAAACATGAGGTTTTCATTTCTGGCCGAACCGTATAGGTTAGAATCGTCCGATAGACATCGATGCGCCAAGGAATACATTTACTTTTAGACTATCTCCTTACTTCGTATTTCGGAATTTATATTGTAAGTGACGACACCTATGTAATTTTACAAAACCCAAATCAGCTGAAAACAAAACAAAACCACACACCCCACACACACCCTCCCACAAACACACAAAGGAGAGGGGGATATAACAAATCTGTCTGGCGTGTTCCTGTTAAGCTCAAAATCACAATTAATTTAATACTTATTGTTTTCATTTCAACTGTTCCCAGAATCAGTCGAATCTTTGAGACCGGTCTTATGACGCATTGGAAGCAGCAGTGGTCTCCAGACAACCCGCGTTGTGGTGACGTCAGTGATGACATCATAGGCAGCGGTGGAACAGTGACGGGATTGAGAGACATGCAGTCAGCATTCGTCCTTCTAGCTTTTGGGATCGGGGTGGCCGGAATAGCTCTGGGCCTGGAGTGTGTGTGTTGTTTTGTCAGGAGAAGAACGAGGAGATAGGATCTCATGGCCAGATATGTTCGTTGCTTTGTCATGAGAAAATTAATCAGAATACCCCGAGAGCTACTACACTCGCACGTGCGCGAGAGCGAGGAAGACATACTCAAAATACAGAATAATGAAAAACTCGGAGCATGGCCACTGTAAAGCTGTAGTTTCTTACGGCCAGATTATACATCCACGGTCGTCAAATTGTCAAGTGGTGAAGTAGTCACTATAAGTAACCACAAGGACCTACAACCTGTGAAGCTGTAACCTAGAGCAAATCATCATCATCATCATCATCATCATCATCAGCATCATCATCATCATCATCATCATCATCAACATCAACAGCATCATCATCATCATCATCATCGTCATCGTCGTCGTTGTCGCCGTCGTCGTTGTCGTCGTCGTCGTCAAAAGTAGCAGTAGTACGGTCGTTGTCAACATCATTATACAGCAAACGCAAGCTTTGATCTATAAAATCGATCAATGAACTTTTTTGAAAAAGCAAACAACTGTACAGTGGTAGAAATAACTCATACATGCTTTTATTGGCAACTGTCTATGTCAAACCTGTACATATCTTTTTTCAGCTTCTTGTAACAGACAAGTTTAACTTCTTTTGTACCGGTCCTGTTTGGTTTTACTGGGATCTTGGATTGCACAATTCTTCGTATTGAAGTTAACAAAATGTCAAAAGTCAAAAGTGTGTGTGTGTGTGTGTGTGTGTGTGTGTGTGTGTGTGTGTGTGTGTGTGTGTGTGTGTGTGTGTGTGTGTGTGAGTGTCAGGGCCGGACGAAGTTGGTTTGAAAGGGGGGGGGGGGGGGGGGGGGGGTTCCAATTGAAGGCAGGGGTCCAGGTACGCCGAGCCCCGGTGGGGTGCAGGGTCAACGCCCCGCTGGGGGGTCTGGGGGGCCAAGCCTCCCAGAAGCCGAGAAAATGTTGCATTTGTGAGGTCATTTTTTGGTCTTTCCTTGCAACTGGGAATCAAAATTACACATTTTCAACAGTAACAAAATACTTCAGATATTCATTCACCATAGTGGTTCAGTGGAATAATCCCAAAGACATATATGCCTAGTAAATAAGTCTGACAGGACTCTTTACTTTGAATACTTAAATTCAAGCAAA
>NC_090261.1:52374605-52382105 GCF_037325665.1 Littorina saxatilis | reverse complement strand
TGTCTGCTGTGACCTGTCTCCGATTTGTCAATGATCACTTATCTGTTTGCTGTCCTGTTTTTGCGGATTACTGAGTTCGTTGTCTTCGATTTGTCCGTTGGTCACTGATCTGTCTGCTGAATGTACTGAATTCGTCCTAGTCTCTCCTTGTGGTTGTTAGTACTTTCTTCCCCCTCTCTCTCCCTTAGTCTTTTTTTTTTTATCTTCTGTAGATTCTTTTGTTCCTATTTAGCTCCCCATCCCCATTCTTTCAATTTGTTCTTCTGTTTATTGTTGTTATATCCACCATTACGAAAATGTGTGTAATTTAGTATTGTTCTGGTCACGTGATATAAGCATTTCCTTGAGTGCGTGTCCTAGCTGTGTGTTTGGAACTGTTCATGCGAAAAAATTCTGAATAAAATTTTGTTTAAACCAATTTGTATGGCAGTGAGTAGTGGCCCCTGTCTGTCTGTATACTGTTCTTGATCAGTCCGTTGGTCAGTCTCAGTCTGATCATCTTTTCAGTAGATACTGTTCTTTTTTTGTCTTATCACATAATATCATATCATATCATATCATATCATATCATATATAATATATATATACGGCATGTAGACTAGATAAGCGTTTTGCCTGCTATATATGACATTGTTTGTAATTAACATGGTTTTTTTTCTTCTCAATTTCTGTATTTTTTGTTTTATTGTGTTAGTGTTCAGCGTTCATTTCTGGCATGCTTTCTTTTAAAATTAAAGGTTCAAATCGACCTCAAACATGAATTGTTTCCAATACTTGTCGAGAGAATTTTTTTTAAAGTATTGAGTGTTCCTGATGTGACAATGTCAGACGGTAAATTATTCCAGCTATTAACAACTCTGTTAGTAAAAACATGGGCAAAGACATTTTTGTGAACAGTTTTCTCTGCAAGTTTGTATGGAAAGCCTCTTCGATAATTTCGTTGGCCAGTGTCTGATCTGTCTCTGTTCTGTCTTGTGTCAGTCCTGTGTTCGATTAGTTCGGTGGCCATTATCATGTGCAGATCTGCTATGCCGTCTATGGTCTGTCTGTTTTCACGTTAGGCCAAAAAAAAAAAAGGTCTGTTTACGGTAACATAGGCCAAAAAAAGAGGGTCGGTAGGTCGGGATTTTTTTTTTTTTTTTTTTCCAAAAAACCATATTTTTACGTTATTTTGCCAAAAAAACAAGATTTTTTTTGTTTGTGCCCCAAATGCCAAAAAAAGTCTAGGGTCGCGCGAAAAAAATAGGGTCGGTCGGGTTACCGTAAACAGACCTATTTTTTTTTTGGCCTTACTCTGCTTGCGTATCTGTAGCTTGGTTTGCCTGAAAGATGTTGTGTGCTGTTATTTGTATTTGTTGCACTAGTATCGTCTGTTTGTTTGCTTTGTTTTGTTTGTTGTACAGTGCGACTTGAACAACCGTTTAGCCGTGTATGCTTTTTTTTTTTTTTTTTTTTTTGCAGACCATAACTCTTTAGCTTACACTGAGTACACAAGTCGTCACTGAGATACAGTTCAACCAAGTATACTCCTTGACTCACCTTGAGTTACTTACACTGAGTACACAAGTCGTCACTGAGATACAGTTCAACCAAGTATACTCCTTGACTCACCTTGAGTTACTTACACTGAGTACACAAGTCGTCACTGAGATACAGTTCAACCAAGTATACTCCTTGACTCACCTTGAGTTACTTACACTGAGTACACAAGTCGTCACTGAGATACAGTTCAACCAAGTATACTCCTTGACTCACCTTGAGTTACTTACAGAGCAGGAATTCCAACTGGTTCTACCTGCAGAAGCCTAGCTAATAATTACTGAGTTTACAGGCGCTTGTGATCTCACCGTCGTTACCTGTCGTAATTACCCTTCCTAACCGTAAACCGACATGCTTAGAATAATTCGATAATTGTCAGTCTTACTACAAGTTGCGAGCTTGTGAAATGTCAGTTCTAGAGTTATCAGAGTATCGTCCCAAGACTAGTTAACGCATTTGAAGATACCGACAGTGTGTGTGGTAGAGCACTGGACTTGTGATCCAAAAGTCGCAGGTTCGAATCCGGGCCGGGACGGACATGGGTCAACTGTATGTGCAGACTCAGAGACGGTATCCATGTTCTACCCCCCTGTCACGTAAAAGACCTCGGTCATTCTGCCATATGTACAGGTGGCTGATTACACCTAAACACGCATACACCTGGGTAGCGCGACTTGTTGCTGCTAGCTTTCCACTGGGAGGAAGCGACCCGAATTCCACAGCTATGGGACATTAAAGTAATGAGAATGAAAATAAAAAATCCAGATTTATTCCCGTGAGAGCGTCATTACACTGAATGAATGTCACTCTTCTCTCGGAAACATATAAAAAAAGAACACCTGCTTTGCATGCAGAGTGGGAATTTTTGCTGACTTAAATTTCAGAGATTGGCTTTGATCTGTGACTATTTACGAGACGGTTTGTATTGGAAGGAAGGTACGTGTCTCTAAAACCACCTTTGCCTACAACGTGAACATTGGACTACCTCAGCTTTTGAATGTTGAAAGAGAAAGTTGTATACATAGTATAATACCGGCGTGGCGATTATTAAAGTAACCAACAGTTCCGCTACGCAAAGAAATCGTCCACGAGCGGCTTGCATGTATATCAATAATATATTTTGATCGTCGGTAACAATCATACGCATTGATAACTTCAGTAATGGATTTTCACATTAAGTGGTAAAAGCATATATGTACTAATTTTTAATCATAATTATAATGCTTAATCATACGTATGCGATAACGTTAAGATTATGTTTGCGTGCCATGAAATAATTTGCCCCTTTGCTCTGCAATGAGTGACTGTATGCAAGTGCACCTCCACCATCCCCTGCCCCGTCCACCGCCACCTCCACATACCCCTTACCTAACTTTTTACAATAGTTATTCAACCGACGTACCTCTAAATTTTGACACTTACTATAATCTTTCAAATCCCCCCCCCCCCCCCAGAAAGAAAAAAAAAAAAGAGAAAAAAAAGGACAGAAAAATCTGTCACACAATTTTCTTCCAGGCAAAAGTCAACTCTAAATGAAAAGAAGGAAAGAATAGGAGAAAGGGGGAAATCAATCAATCAATCAATATGAAGCTTATATAGCGCGTATTCCGTGGGTACAGTTCTAAGCGCTTCAAACAATTCATTTCATAAGCTAGATTAAATCGGCATGTATTCACAGACATGCCTTGATTGTTTCTCTCTGCATGTCAGCGTGAACCGTGCACATTGCATGGAGAGTGTTGTTCTCCGATTGCCACTGCGCTGAAATAGCATGCATGTCCAATACTGACGTTCCTTTCACCGCGGCTACCAGTCTTGCGTCATTGCACAGATACTGACGTGGCCTGTTATGCACAGTCGGTATTTAAAAAAAGTTTGAGAAAGGGAGCGCGGGCGAGAAACAGAGAAAAAGAAAGAAAGAAAGAACAAGAACAGGATACAGCCGCGAAGCAAACAGACGACAAAAGCTTTATTTTTTATTTTTATTTTTTATAACCAACCATTCATCGGCCTTCCTGTCAACACCCTCCTTCCTCACTGACTGTCGCCCACCCCACCTCTCTTTTCCATCTACAACTTTGAGCTGCGTAACCGCTCTCTAACCTCCGTCTTTGAGTTCCATGATTAATCTTGGAGCTGTTCTTCACATTCCAGTGTCACAGGCATGAAAGTTTCCCCGCAACAGGCGCCATTCTATACCCCTCGCATGCACACCCACCCAGTACGCGCAACTCTCGTTTTGCAGCGCGAAGGTCGTGGTGCGGCCAGGACAAGGGGCTCGTCGAGACCAACATCTTTTTGTCTGTACTGTACATCGTCCTGCACCATTTGTTTTTAAAAAAAAAAAATTTCATAAGTATTTTAAGGACATCTTATACGCACAAAATGTTACTGAGCCATTCTTGTTTGTTGAATACATATTTTCAGGACATCTCATACGCGCAACATTTTATTGAGCCATACTTTGGATAAATATTATGAAAACGTCTTGCCTTAGTGTGAACATGATTTAATCAGTAAAAACATGATGATATAATATGATATACGCATTTGACAGGGGAGGCTACCGGTTACATCTGGCGCTTGCGAGCAGGGATGGGAATCGGCATGATATGTTCAGGTAATGGCATAATATGACCACTGAACATTTTCGTGCTGTTCCCATTCTGCGAACTTGGGATGGACAGTGGTCCCCCGGTTCGGAACTTCGGGACGACGTTCATTCAAACGGGGGCGATTGTGACAGGGGAGGCTACCGCTCCTTTCACAGCAGACTCTGCACCCGAGTTGTTGGCCTTTAAGTCAACACCAGTGGGTTGTGGAATTCTGTTTGTGATGGGGTCTGGTGGTTTCCGATTGTCTGTATGTGCATGGAAACCTTCGGGTTTGCATAACAGTTTTTAAAGGGCTAAGAAATTGGCCCTAACATTTTCAATCCTGTTTGATTGCACTTCGCCTCCCGAGGTGATCGTAGTGTTACGGCACTCGGTTACACGCACAACAGACGACATCTTGTATCCCATGGGCAAAATGTCATGGAGCTATACTTTTCATACATATTTTAAGGACTACGCGGAGATCTCAAAACTCTTATTACACTGCTTAGAATTTAAGGATTCCAAAATATACATGTGTTGCTGAGTTTCCACAGTGAAGACTGACGGCGTTTCTATTATGCCACATTTGACTCTAGCAAGCAAGCAAGCAAGCAAGCAAGCAAGCACCGAATCTATCAGTCGATGCGTGTCGAGCTGACAACTCACTACCAGGACAGACGCAGAAACAAGTACTCGGTCCTTTGAAATTTCAGACTGTCTAGTGTCTCGTAATGTTCTCGCACCGCAGCGCACCCCCCCCCCCCCCACACCTCTCCTGTGTCCGCAATGACGCCCCACCCCTTTCTCCCTCCTTCCCCTTGTCTAGACTTTCCTCATCACCCGAGAAGAACATCTGCGAGTTCAACTTAAAAAATCTCTCACTTTTGTGCCATGGTGAGTTTTCGCCTTTCGCCTTTCGCCGTGTGTGTATGATATTATATACCGGAACGAAAAGAAAAATCATACTCGGAGTGTCTTGTATAAATTATGTTGTACTATGCGCCAGTGTGTTGTGCATGTATGTATGTGTGTGTGTGTGTGTGCTTGTTATGGGGGCGAGGACGCCCCCATTCTATACGGATAGTTTAGAGGTTGACCATGGGCAGCGCCATTTTGTTGTGAAATACGTCATCAGTTTGTGTACACAGGAAGTTGTGACATCCGTCACCCTATGGGAGGGGTGACGTCAAAATTGGTCATCACAGAGTTTGTGTAACACAGGAAGTTGTGAAATACGTCACCCTATGGGAGGGGTGACGTCAAAATTGTTCAACAAAAACATGATATGTCGCATTGTGCAGGGTCAACTGCAACAAACTCAAACCGAGCCATTCATACCTAGCTGTATTTGAGTGACTTATATACCCGACATTTTTATTTCTTATTTTTAGCACAGGTGTAGGAAAAATCATGAACCAAAATGTTATTTATTTTCTAATTTAACATTTTTTTTACAAATATGACCATGGTCTTTTAAACATACAGTGACATTAAACATTGTTATGTTAAAAAAAAGAAAAAAGAAAAAAAGCTTTTGTGCACAAATCAGAAAATACATTGTACATTTTACCTACAGGCCAAACAGTGTCTGTTGGCGGCAAAGGGCCCAGCAAGTTGCTATTTTTAGATCGATTAAAAGTTGTCAAGAACAGGCGCTTACATTTGGATGTGTCCACTGATAGTAGGTTTGGTTGTGATCAATCAGAATGATGTAGGAATAAAAATGTATGACAGTTTGGTATGATGACATGTAATTCAAATATGCTGAAATGTAATATTATACATGATATAATATTATTATGGCTGTTGCCATGACCATGAACCCCAAGAAAGGTTTAATGTTATGTAAAATCAAAATACCAAAATCAAGCACCTACTAATCTGATCTACGGTGCGGCTTGGACCTAATAAATTATGGATGGACACGCAACTCGCTCAGCCAGCCAGCGCTGCGAGACTTACAGCGGCCAACTTCGCCGCGGCGCGCTCACTGGCTCAGTATTGAACTTGCGTCAAGGCCGATGCGCGTAGATTCCCAGAATGTTTACTTTCGGTTAGATTCTTCGACAGCATTCGCAGAGGTGACTGCCGTATTGTGTACCGCAGTCAGAAGTAATTTATTACTTTTGGGAGTTTAGTAACGTGATATCAGTTTTCAATTGTTCGTTCACTTATATTGCTTTCAGATTTAACACACAAGAAACAGTAGCACGGTTTTCGTTGCGAAAATGTGCATTGGCAGTGCTACGCGATCGAATTGTGTATTATGTACACGCGGTGTTCTTCTGGAAAAGACCGCGTCAGTCGTTCAGCCCGCGAGCGGTGGGATGGGGGGGTTCACATGGTTTGTTTGTTTCAGAACCACACCCATATACACACATTTCACATGTAAACCATTTGTCCGCCCCCTGTCGATATTTATCGACTAAGTTCCTTGTGTGCTTGTGTGCTTGTGTGTATGTGTGTGTGTGTGTGTGTGTGAGGGTGTGTGTGTGTGAGGGTGTGGGTGTGTGTGTTTGTGTTTTAATTTCGTGTCGAAAGTGTCAAGTTTCGCATTGCAATTCATCCCAAGGTACGTTTTGCACATGATTCTTAGCCCCCCGAGGGAGTCGGGTTTGTGCAGAAAAAATACAGAGATCAAAAACTTGTGTCAGGTGTGAACTGTCAGAGAGAGGGAGAGGATGAGAGAGAGAGGGAGAGGATGAGAGAGAGAGAGAGAGAGAGAGAGAGAGAGAGAGAGAAAGAGAGAGAGAGACAGAGAGAGAGAGAGAGAGAGAGAAAGAGACAGAGAGAGTGAGAAAGAGAGAGAGAGAAAGAGAGAGACAGAGACAGAGACTGAGAGAGATAGAGAGAGGGGGGGTAGACAGGGAGGGAGGAGGGGTAGATTCTAGAACGGGAGGAAAAGCAGAAGACCCCAGGTGCGGGCTTATCGGCCCCTCGTGTGACAGGCAGCCGCTACTCTCCCCCCGAGCTTCGCACCTCAGCCCCATCGCTCTCCCTCCCTGCACACCTGTGCTGCCCCGGCCTAGGCCGCTCTACACCTGCCACTGTCCCCCGGCCGACTGATCCTCCCGTCGCCACAGGCTTGCCGGCAGTTGTACGCTGTGTGGAGTGTACCTGTCTCTCTCTGTCTAAGCCTGTCTGTCTGTCTGTCTGTCTGTCTGTCTGTCTCTCACTCTGTCTGTCTGTCTGTCTGTCTGTCTGTTTGTCTCTCTCTCTGTCTCTCTGTCTGTTTGTCTGTCTGTCTCTCTCTCTCTATCTGTCTGTTTGTCTGTCTGCCTGTCTGTCTGTATGTCTGTCTGTCTGTCTCTCTCACTCTCTGTCTGTCTGTCTGTCTGTCTGTCTGTCTGTCTCTCTCTTTGTC
>NC_090261.1:52344605-52369605 GCF_037325665.1 Littorina saxatilis | reverse complement strand
AATGTGCTTAAAGTTATGCCTTTTCTGTAGAGGGTTCTACTCCCGACAAACGCTAACTTTGTACGAATATTTCATCTAGTTACAAAGGACATTTCCCAAACTCCTGTTACACTACTTCCAATTTAAGTATTCGAAATCACATGTGATCGTGATAGTTTCAAAGTTGAACACGTCAACTGAGTTGGCAGTTAACACTCCGCGGACTGTATATAATGCCTCTTTAAGGCTGCGACCAGTACGGTCCGATAGGCCTCAGGCGTTGAGATGACCTCTCAGTGGTCTTAATCATGATGGACATGATGTCATGGTGGCCAGTCTTGTGTCGAATGTCTGGCAGAGGGTAAAGAACATGCAGGTGTCTCACAGTTCCTCGTGCTGTTCCCTTCCTTGCCACTGACCAGTTGACTGGTTATACAACGAAGCGATGTCTGTCTGATTCTGTTCTTGTCACGTCCTCTCTCTGTGCCTCTCCTTGTCTCTCACTCTCTGTCTGTCTGTCTGTCTGTCTGTCTGTCTGTCTGTTTGTCTGTCTGTCTGTTTCTCTCTCTCTCTCTCTCTCTCTCGCTCTCTCTCTCTCTCTCGCTCTCTCTCTTTATCTCTCTGTGTCTGTGTCTCTCTCTGTCTCTCTCTCGTTCTTGCTCTTCCTCCCCTCTCTCAAAAGATCTCCATCTCTCTCTGCAAATGGAAAACTTTCCAGAGCTCTTGTCTTTTTGTGAAAAAAATATTTTTCCATCAGTCTCTCTGCAGAAAGAAAGAGTTACATTCAGCACCCCCACCTCCCCACCCCTACCCCCGACCTCGCCCCCCTCTCTGTCCAACAGATCGCTTTGGGAAGGTGGACAGACAACCAATAGCATCATACTCTAAATCATGTTCCTATTCAGCCAATGAATTTGTCCTTAAAACAAAAACAATCAATACAATTAAAGCAAGTTTTCACTTAAAAAAAGAAGAATTTGTAGGTTCCCTTGCGTCGAATCCACAAATGTCCAGTTCAGTGGCCGTTGCTGCACAATTTTGTGTTTTGTTTTAAAAGAGATTCCCGAAAGCCGAATGTTGTTTTGCGATTCCTACTTTTTGCAGTTCTTCTTTCATGAGGTAGAGCATCACGCATTAAAAAAAACACCTTTCAGCCTGAACAGCTGACTGCTGTAAATCAGTTTGATATTGAAGAAAAAACCCACTCACAAACAACTCTCTGTTGAGTAGGATAGGCAGGAATGAAAAAAAAATCTCTGATCTAGACACTCCCACGCTGACTAACAAGAAGAATACGAGCCAGAGAGAGAGAGAGAGACGCAGACGCAGATAATTTATTCAATAGGCCATAGCCCCTTATGAAGGAGTGTTAACGTTGCAAATAATTTAACTCATCAGGTGCAAAAAAAGGTACAACATAATAATCGCACAACACTACAGGTTAAAGCATACATTACACGGTATTTAACTAAGAGGTTACAACATCGGGGCGGGGATATAGCTCAGTTGGTAGCGCGCTGGATTTGTATTCAGTTGGCCGCTGTCAGCGTGAGTTCGATCCCAGGTTCGGCGGAAATTTATTTCACAGAGTCAACTTTGTGTGCAGACTCTCTTCGGTGTCCGAACCTCCCCCCGTGTACACTACATTGGGTGTGCACGTTAAAGATCCCACGATTGACAAAAGGGTCTTTCCTGGCAAAATTGCTTAGGCACAGTTAATAATTGTCTACCTATACCCGTGTGACTTGGAATAATAGGCCGTGAAAGGTAAATATGCGCCGAAATGGCTGCAATCTACTGGCCGTTTAAAATTTCATCTCACACGGCATCACTGCAGAGCGCCTAGAACTGTACCCACGGAATATGCGCGATATAAGACTCATTGATTGATTGATTGATTAATTTCAAGGCTTTATACAAATACAGGGATACATTTCTAACAACACAGAGAGAGAGAGAGAGAGAGAGAGAGAGAGAGAGAGAGAGAGAGAGAGAGAGAGAGAGAGAGAGAGAGAGACAGAGAGACAGAGAGACAGAGACAGAGACAGAGACAGAGACAGAGAGACAGAGACAGAGAGAATTTCAATTGATACATTGTGCTTCGCAAGTGGCTTTATGTAAAGCCAACAGGGAACCCTCTCCTTTTCTATAACGTGCTCACAACGACCACTTGTGGCCGGTCCCTTGTTAGGCCAAAAAAAAAATAGGTGTGGTTACGGTAACATAGCCAAAAAAAAATAGGGTAGGTAGGTAGGCAATCACTTTTTTTTTAAAACTTTTTTTTCTAATGTGTACAAATTAAACCTACTTGACAGAGAAATAAGTGTGCGACACGGGCGCTTTCGCTTTCATTGCGTTTTTTGCACTCGGTTTTTATTTATTTATTTTTTTTTTTTTTGACAAATGTAATAAAAAGTTATAGGATCGGCCCCTAAAAATAGGGTAGGTCGGGTTACCGTAACCACACCTATTTTTTTTTAGGCCTTATGGACAGGTTTGACAGTACCACAAGTGACTTTATACAACACAAACTGTTACATCAGCTGGTCCATTTCAGGGTCATTATACAACACACAAACTGTTACATCAGTTGGTCCATTTCAGGGTCATTATACAACACAAACTGCTACATCAGTTGGTCCATTTCAGGGTCATTATACAACACAAACTGTTACATCAGCTGGTCCATTTCAGGGTCATTATACAACACAAACTGTTACATCAGTTGGTCCATTTCAGGGTCATTATACAACACAAACTGCTACATCAGTTGGTCCATTTCAGGGTCATTATACAACACACAAACTGTTACATCAGTTGGTCCATTTCAGGGTCAAGCCGAGGGGCCGCACTTGTCCAACACATGGTGCGATCTTACAAACAGATCCCTCAGGACGATCTTGGGGTCAGCATTGCACCAAGTGACGCACACAGATTACTATGGTCTGTTTTTCACGGCCAGACACAAAACCAGACAAAGCTTCGCTCCAGGCGAGGATTTGGGCTCAAATTCCGTCTTGACGATAACTGCGTATTTAATTCAGGCTTTAGATCAGTTTGGGCTGAAGGAATCTGGTACACTTTTTACGATCCAAAACCCCTACCTGGCATGTGCTATGTTTTGTGAGACGTTGACAATCGCTCAAGGACCGTGCAGTAAAACTAGTACTAAGGCGTAACTGGTTACGAACACAAAATAAGGGACAGGAAAGGAAAGACTACGTTAAATGCGTTTTAGAGGGAGGATCATCGTGAAATACAGTCATAAAAAAGACTTCTTTGCTGGCAATATTCTGGGAATGTATTGCTCAGGCGTATGACTATCCTAATGCGCAATTTACCGCTTGGTCTCGGTTTCCCTAGTTTGTTTGTCCTTCTTCCCGGTATTGTGCTGCTGCTGCTGCTGCTGCTACTGCTGCTGCTACTACTACTGCTTCTAGATGTCCCCCTCCCCTCCATCCCTCCCTCATCTTCCTCTTCTTACATTTGTTGTAAATGATGCATATAATTATAATCAATAACCCTTGACATTGTAATCCACTTTTTGAATATCGTTCAAACGGACACCGCTCATCGTTAAAACAATTAAAACTGACTTCATTTCGTTCTCTTGTTCTACATACAATTCTCACGTAGCAGAGTAAATTAATAGTCTCGTGGTCATTGATATTTGGTATAAGTGCATGTGTCCCAGTGTAAGTATGAGGAAGTCCCATGAACAAGCCAGGGCGGATCTGGGATGGCTAATACCCAATATTGACGGACTGTGTGATGATATCTTCTGCTATGGTCTGTTGAGACAGTGATATCAAAATCGAGACCGGAGGTCGAGATTTTGATATCACTGTCGAAACAGACCAATAGCAGAAGATATCATCACACAGTCAGTCAATGTTAGATCTATATATTGCTAGTTCTCTGGACATTTTGTATTTACTGTAAAGAAATTACAAAAGTATTTGTCTCAGTTTTGGCTGTTCCATATCCATCCCTCTGATTATTATATCTTTTTGTTCACTCTTTTCTTGTACTTTTCAGTATTTCAAAATGTCTTTTCTTTTAAAAAGTCTTTAGTCACTTGCTCAACTAAATTCTGGGATAATTACATTTTCATATATATTTGTTTGTTTTTAAATGTAGGTGTTTTTGTTTATGAAGTGGGGAAGCAATAAAGAGGTCGTCGATATCAAAACTGATATCGACGGAAATGTCGTCGATATCACTTTTGCACTGAGCTCAGTTTTGCCCAATTGACCAATGGAAATCCACGTAACATAATGAAATAGCAATATTGTTGTTTATACGACATAGGACGGCATCGTTCAAAGACTGACTGGCTGTTAGGGTTCAACGTCCTCTTAGACCGGTTGGCCTATATTGGGACATGTTTTGGTAATACGCTGAAGATATGGTGTGACACTTTGACTCGAACAAGCCCGCTGTGGCTGTCTTCTTCGACACACCAGCATTGGGTTTGCCTCGTCAAAGTATCGAAATGTACATATTTATAACCACACTTAATATAAGCTTAGCTGGTTGTGTGGTCACAAATGTCTGTATCGCATCTACATGCTACCCTGTATTTCTTTAATAAAATCTTGTTTAAACCAAGTATCGAAATACGATCACGATAATCAGAGACGAGAGATGATGCATGCGTGTCTTCGTGTTTTTCAAGCCCTGAGACTTTCGCTGTGAACTTTGGATCTTTTTCGTGCGCACGTGTGCACACGGGAGTGTTCGGACACCGAATAGAGTCTGCACAAAGTTGACTCCGAGAAAAAAATCTCTCGCCGAACGTGGGGATCGAAATGACACTGATACCGACCAACTGGCCACAAAGCCAGCGCGCTACCAACTGAGCTACGTCCCCGCTCAAGACAGAGAGACACGTTACTGCAGGAACCACTGTACTCGTGCTTCGGGGCGTCTGATGCACACAGCGTCTCCAACCTAATCCCTGGTCTGTCACAAGTGTTGTTTGTTCTGTCAGCTCTTACGTAATGTCGTGTTGTGTCGGGATGTTCGCGATGTCTTCTCGGCGGATCCGTGTGTCTTGTTCTCTTCTGTTTTCCTGTTTTTGTGGGTTTATTGCTTTTATGTGTTAATTAAAAAAAAGTGTGTTGTCCTTGTTCTTGTTATACGTAGCGTCTGCTTGCTGTCGTCCCGGAGAGCACCATGGTATCAGTCTGGGTGGCCGAGTGGTAACGCACTTGCGCTCGGAAGCGAGAGGTTGCGAGTTCGACCCTGGGTCAGGGCGTTAGCAATTTTCTCCCCCCCCCACCCTTCCTAACCTAGGTGGTGGGTTCAAGTGCTAGTCTTTCGGATGAGACGAAAAACCGAGGTCCCTTCGTGTACACTACATTGGGGTGTGCACGTTAAAGATCCCACGATTGACAAAAGGGTCTTTCCTGGCAAAATTGAATAGGCATAGATAAAAATGTCCACCAAAATACCCGTGTGACTTGGAATAATAGGCCGTGAAAAGTAGGATATGCGCCGAAATGGCTGCGATCTGCTGGCCGATGTGAATGCGTGATGTATTGTGTAAAAAAAATTCCATCTCACACGGCATAAATAAATCCCTGCGCCTTGAATATGTGCGCGATATAAATTGCATAAAATGAAAATAAAAAAATAAATCCGCCTTGGCTCAGAACTGTACCCACGGAATACGCGCGATATAAGCCTCATATTGATTGATTGATTGAGTTGTTGTTCCTTCAGAGCTTGTGGGTCTCATCAAGTGTACAGCCCTTCAATAAATCCATTTAACACTAGATCCATCGGTCTTTGGATTGAACACTTTATCCATCGGCTCTGAAATCCATTCAACGCTTGGTCTTTCGACTTTTGGATTGAATACTGGATCCATAAAATCTTAAATCCACTTAACACTGAATCGATCGAATTTTGAATTAAAAACTGCGTCTATTAACTCTTCAAACCATTGAACACAAGATTAAAAGAATGTGAATTGGTTCCATTAAACACTGGATTCATCAAATCATCGATTGAACACGCTTCGGTTTATTGAACACTGTTTTCAGTCAGCGGGCGACAGAGGCTCCGATAGTGTGCTTGCTTGGTGGCTGAGACGACTTGTTTTCTTCATCAGGGATACATGTGATGTGCTATCTATTGGGTTTTGTTTGTGAGAATTCATTCTGATGATATCGTTTCCTGAAAAGGTATTTTCCTTATCACATTCCGCTAGCCACAAAGTCTTGAAGAGAGTTCGACAAACCGTCATTGCCTACCCCATGGTGGAATGAACTGAAGTGGTTTTCCGGATTGCTTACACGGGGAGAAATGCACCTGTTACTGTGATATCAGTCTGGCGAGATACAGGAACAAAACAGTTGGAAAACATGTAAAGCGTGAACATCAAAACCATGATGAAGTAGGTTTGTCATTCCGCGAGAAAGGCTCATTCATAAAATGTGTGCGTTTTAAACATTGTTTTAAACATTTCTCTCTTTGCAATTATGAATGTCGTATTTTAATGCCATGTCCTTCGCCTCTCAGGCATATATATATATATATATCTCTCTCTCCTCTCGTTGTTGAAACATCAGTGCAGAACATGCCTCTTTTGACAGTCGGTCAACAATGCCTGAAAATAAATCTGGTGACCCAGTCGTGATCTCAGTTGCGATGCATACAGCCTGGAGACCTTCACTGCATACCACCTTTGCGTTGTTAGCCACGAAGTATTTTTTTAAAATATTTTTTTATATGAAGTCTTATATCGCACGCGTATCTCCAGACTCGGACTCAAGGCGCAGGGATCTATTTATGCCGTGTGAGATGGAATTTTATACACAATACATCACGCATTCACATCGACCAGCAGATCGCAGCCATTTCGGCTCATATCCTACTTTTCACGGCCTATTATTCCAAGTATCACAGGTTTCGGCCAGTGATTTGATGACGTTGTCCGTTTGCCGTGTACCCTATGGGTTTGTCCCTCAGACATAGAAAGAGCTACATTGTTATGGGGGCCAGGACTATGTTTGTGGTTTGTCCCCTACCATCCATTCTTTGATATACCACTCATATATAGACTTGCATTCTGCTTGATTGCATTGCAACAGCTGCCTTGATCCACATAAAACAGGTTGATCTTCACGCCTTGAAGAGGTGCTTAACGACGGCACATCTCTTCCTTCTTGTCTTCAAACATGGCTCTTCGAATTCATTGTGCTTGAGTCACCAACATGTAAGTGCTTTGAGTATCTTACCATTGTTTTCTTCTTCTTCTTCTTCTTCTTGGCGTTCGCAGAGGTTACACAATCAGTCCAGCACTGGTGATAAATGTTGTCGTTTTCTCCAACTCCTGTCGACTGCCGTATAGTTTGGTCTGCAAGGGAGTTGGTGACGGCCACACTTCTTTTCGTTCCTCATCTAGTAAGGGACATCGCTGTAAGATGTGTTCCGCTGTTTGGTCCTCTTGACCGCAGGCACAGGTTGGTGATGGCGCCAGCTTGAACTTTCGGTTCATGTGAGCATTGAGCCTGTTGTGGCCAGTACGCAGCCTGATGAGGTTGACTTGCTGCTCTCTGGACATTGTGTGGTAGTCATCTCTGTTTGTCCTTGGCCTCATCAATGCCTTGATGATTGTCTTCTGCTCACTAAAGCTGACACTGTTTTCAGGTTGGTCTTCCACGGCTCCTTCTTTTGCCAGCTCATCTGCCCTTTCATTTCCTGGTATCCCACAGTGTGCTGGTATCCACTGGAGGACAACTCTTCTGGTTTGTCTGACCATCTGTAATGCTTTGGCCAGCTGTGGGAGTTTGTCGTTCTCTAGGGCCTGAAGGACTGAAAGGGCGTCCGAGAGGAAGACAACTTGGTAGCAAGGGTCTGCGGAGTCCTGAACTAAGGAGGCGGCCTGCATGAGAGCTTCTGCTTCTGCTTTATAGTTTGTTTTTCTTCTAACTTGACGGCTTTTAATTTTTATTTTTCATAAAGGTCCCCCATAACACCGGGCGCTGTTTTTGTGTGTGATAATCTTGTCCTTCTAGGCAAAACTTCTCAGGTTCTTTTGTCAGCTTTATTCCCTACTTGCTCCCGCGTCGTCACAATGCAGGTTGTTTAATGGTGTACCGTTGGTTTGATCTGCCCTGATGAATGGTCACTTGAGGTTCTCCTTAAACACCTGTGCAACTTGCTTAACGATCTTGGTTTTGCTTCCCCCCCCCCCCTTCATCTTCTTGGTCAGTGTTCCCTCTCCATTGTACCTTAGTCATCGACATGCAGGTTGTCTGATGCAGTTCCGTTACACAAATACTTGTCAACACCTGTTCAACTTGTTTGACGATGCTGTCTTTACCCTCCCATTTTCATGATGTGTTCAAGCACCTGAGTCATCGAAATGCAAGGTGTCTGATAACTAATTGTTACCTTGATCTACTCACACGAAGTGGAAGTTCTTTCTAAGACCGGTATAGGCACGTGCAGTTTATTTGTCCATGCTTTCTTCGGGCTGTACTGTCATCTTCTTTATTCTTTGTCAGTTTCGCCACCTCAATGCACCTGCGCCATCAAAATGCAAGCTTCTTTTTATTTTTATTTGTATAATATACCCTTAACTCGATCTATGGGCAGATGAATTGAAAAAGTAAGTTCTCATAGCAACCGTTCCGTTTGTTTGACGATGCACCCTGCCCTCCCCGTGTTTTTTGTCCGTCTCTTCAATGCACCTGTGCCATCAACACACAAGTTGTTTGATTATAAATCACCGTTAGCTTGATCTATCAAGATGAATTGTCAGAGCAAGTTCTCAGCAACTGTTCTGTTTGTTTGACGACGCTGTTCACACCTTCTCCTCTCCAGGTTATTTGTAACCTCTTCAGCGCACCTGTGTCAGCGACACACCGGCAAGGTGTCTGATTATCTTGTCTGTATCTTATCTCATCAAGGTGGACTGATTGTGTGAGCACCTGTATCAAGTCCTCGACATGCCAACAAGAATTGTCAGCCTTTGGAGAGATTTAATGCCCACAGCACTTCAATACCGTTGCCACTTTGAGGCAAAACTGTCCTGTTTGGACGTGTGGTCATAAACACAAGACGTACTGTCCAGAAGAAAATCAAACTGTTTACCTTCTGCTGAGGATGACGGTTAGGGGATATAATTGTAGAAAAAAGGGAGAACATTAAAGCCTTTACCCAATGTCAAAGATAAATGCTTGGGGAATATTGAGTCTCAGAAAAAAAAACACCACCACGACTGTCCCTTACTTTGGAACAATCAGACAGGTGTGCTAGCTTTGATCTCCGCCGGCTGTGAAGTTAAATGTTGATCAGCCGGGGTGAAAGGACAGCCTGACACATCAAGGTAGACCTTAGTTCCCAACACGTATCGTTCTTGCCCCATTCTCACCTGACGAGATTTTCAGGTCTGCCGGCAAGGTGATTGAAAATCCAGGTGTCTGTGTGTTGAGTTTCACTTAGCTTGCTAGCACTTTCACACCTGCAGGGAGGCGCATTGTTTTCAGTCTTGCCTCAGCCTGGCACCTGTGCTTCCCGTTGGCCGCTTGTTGGGGGCTTCGTGATGATTTTGTGATTGACTTCAAAGGACACACCGCACATGGAGAGGTCGTGATCTCTTTTACACGGGGCATGCACTATAACAGCTGTGGGTTGTTTTTTGTGTGCATGTGTATAATTTATTTCAGGCGAGAGACAGAATTTGTTTTAATAGATGACCAGTTCTGCTTGCTTCCTCTCTGTGTCGGTGTCTGCCTGTCTGTCTATGCATATCTGCCTGTTTTTGTCTGTCTGTTTCTGTCTGTCTTTCTGTCTATCTGTTTGTCTGATTTGTATAAAAAAAACAACCCACAGCATCAGAAAGGAAAGTGGTTGGAACGTTTATTATTGACAAAAAACGTTCCATTCACAAATAATTATATCGACCCAACGGTCTCTTAATACAACAGCAGTATACCCTTGTGAAAACTACGTGCATTGTTCAAGAAAATCTCTAGCAGCCATGACATCGATTGTCGATTCAGAAGAGGAATTGAAGCCACAGCAGTGCAATATAAATCAGTGTGCATGAGTGTATTTCACTTTGAAATCTTTTACGTAGTTCTTATGATATAATAATGTCTGCCCGCATATGACATGCCTTTTTTAATTTCAGCTCATTTGTGTTGCTGATCTCAGGAGAAAAGTGTTTGTGCACAAAAACTCATAAACGATTCCCCATTCACACCCACATTTGTTTAAGGAAATGCTGACTCGATCACAGTATTTGAATGTGCACCCCCGAGAATGCTGTTGTGCTATATTTGTGCGATATTCTATTTGACGTCTAAACTCGGTGGAATGATTTTGTTTGTTCGCTGAGAATTGAGCTTTCTTGGAGGATTACTTGAAGAGGTCGTCATTCTTTAACCGCCCAGTTGTAGAACTCGGAGGCCACTTGCCGCTCGTTGAGAGTGAATGCCGCCAGGTGCAAAGTCTGCACAGGTGTGGCCAGGTGGGAATAGCGGCCTTTTAAGGCAGCCACTTCACTGCCATACACAAGTTAGTACCGTTTTACGCCCTCGCCTGATTGAAAGCGCGTTTGAACGGGGGGCTTGAGAGGGACTCCTTTCAACTTGAGTGGGGGGGAATGCACGGCTATTATTAATCCCTCCAAAGTGTTTCATTTATCGCCCGAACCAACGGTCGCTTGCGCTTAAAAGGGCGAGGGCGAGCACAAGGGGGAACAAATTAATGTTTCTTATGTCTGGGGAATAAAAGGGACCCTTCACCGGCTGAGAGGGGAGGAACAAAGACGGCCCTTCACCGCCTCGCTCGCATGTGCCAACACTGAGGACGAAGTTTTCAGGTGTGCAAACCGCATGGTGCGAAGTGCAGGTGCATTAAAATTATTGCAGTTTTACATCTTAGCGGGGCAGGTTTGTGAATTCTTCACATTCCCCGGCCTGTCACTCTGTTTCGCCCTGCACAGTCTTCTCTCTATCTGTCTGTCTGTCTGTCTGTCTGTCTCCCTTTGTTCCGTCTTCTCTCTGTCTTGCTGCCTGTCTGTCCGTCTGTCTGTCTGTCTGTCTGTCCATGTGTCTCCTTTTGCTCTTTTCTCTCTGTCTCGCCGCATGTCTGTCTGTCTCTGTCTGCCTGTCTGTCTCTGTGTCTCTCTGTCTGTGCTCTCTCTCTCTCTCTGTCTCCCTCCCCCTCTCTCTCTCTCTCTCTCTCTCTCTCTCTCTCTCTCTCTCTCTCCCTCTTTCTTTTAGATTATCTTTACATAAGCTAGAGGGGATCGGTTATGTTCTGAATCTGTCTTTGTAATTTTCCCTCTGTCTCTCTTTCTTTGTGTGCATGTTTCTCTGTCTCTCCTTCTTTGTCTCTCTCTCTCTCTCTCTCTCTCTCTCTCTCTCTCGCTCTCTCTCCCTCTCTCTCTCTCTCTCTCTCTTTCTCTCTCTCTCTCTCACTCTCTCTCTCTCTCTCTCTCTCTCTCTCTCTCTCTCTCTCTCTCTCTCTCTCTCTGTGACTCTCTTTGCCTTTGTGTCTTTTTGTGTGTCTTTTTTCTCCGTTAAACCTATGTGGGGCGACGGCTAGATGTAAAAAAAAAAAAAGCTTGCATACCGTAATCTGTTACCCTGTTTAAGATTGTCTTTCTATCTGTCTCTCTATCTTGGTTTTTGCCTCTGTCTCTCCCTACCTGTCTGTCTCTCTGTCTTCGTCGCGATATAACCTTCGTGGTTGAAAACGACGTTAAACACCAAATAAAGAAAGAAGAAAGTCTCTCTGTCTATCACTCTCTATGTCGCTGTCTCGTCTCTCTGTCCACCCTGACTCTTTCATTATCTCTTTTTGTGTGTGTCTGTCTGTCTGTCTGCCTCTGTCTCTCCCTACCTGTCTGTCTCTCTGTCTATCACTCTCTACGTCTCTGTCTCGTCTCTCTGTCCGCCCTGACTCTTTCATGATCTCTTTTTTTTGGTCTGTCTGTCTGCCTCTGTCTCTCCCTACCTGTCTGTCTCTCTGTCTATCACTCTCTATGTCTCTGTCTCGTCTCTCTGTCCGCCCTGACTCTTTCATGATCTCTTTTTGTGTGTGTCTGTCTGTCTGCCTCTGTCTCTCCCTACCTGTCTGTCTCTCTGTCTATCACTCTCTATGTCTCTGTCTCGTCTTTCTGTCCGCCCTGACTCTTTCATTATCTCTTTTTTTGTGTGTCTGTCTGTCTGCCTCTGCGTCTTTTCTTTGTCTTTTTTTATTTTTAGTTAAACCTGTAAAAAAAGCCTCCTTTTTTTATCGGTTACTCTCATTAATATTTCTTTTCTGTCTGTCTCTCTATCTCTGTTTATGTCTTCGTCTCTCTCTATCTCTCTCTGTTTCTCCCTTTCTCTGTCTCTCTTTCCCTCTCCTTCTCTCTATCTCCCTCTTCATCTCCCTCACTGGCTCCCTCCATCTCCCCCTCTCTCTCCACCCTCATTATCTCTCCCTCCTCCCTCCTCCCAGCTCTCTCTCCCTGCCCCCTTTCTCTCTTTTATTTGTCTTATTATTTTTCACTGTACCATCACTGCTCGGTTTGTCGCTCGGCGCGTCACGGCACCGAAGCTTTCGAGACAGCAACAAGTCGTGCTACTGTAAAAAGCTAGGATTACCGGCCCCTCGCGTTTTATGATGGACGGATTTGTTTGGATTAAATTAGGGCTTTGTAGTGGCGGTTTTATGGGGCAGGAGGGACGAGCTTTCACGCCTATCCTTGCCCTCCGTGTGGAGTTGAAGCGACACAGAGGCACGAAGAATTGAGTGTATTCTCAGGCACTTTTGCTCCCACTATTACCTGTTGACACAGACAGACTGACGATATGTGGAGGTAGCAGGTAGCTACAAGCAGGCAGGTATTTAAACAAGCACCGGGCAGGCTGGCACACCCACAGACGCAGACAGACAGACAGACAGACAGAAGGACAGACAGAAGGACAGACAGACAGACAGACGCACGCACGCACGCACACACGCACGTACGCACGCTTACACACAAGAACGCAGTCACACACACACACACATACACACACACATACACACACACATACACACACACGCACCCGCACACACACACATACACACACACATACACCCACACACACACACACACACACACGCACACGCACACACTGACACACACACACGCACAGATAACCACACACAGAGCCCCCACCCCTCCCACACGCATTCACGACTTAAAAGTGAGAGTAAAGAAGTTAAATTATCATGCTGTTGCTAACAAAAGTAAACAGCACCGTAAAAGAAACGTGATAGCAACGAGAAACACCTGCAGCCACTAATGCTGGAAGCCGGATGAGAAAACCATGGAGAAAATGCTCAAGCTTTATGCTTTTTGCCAAAACACTCTGCTTCTTGTTATCTTTACTAAGAGAAAATTATTTTTATTACAGCTGTTTTCAGATATTTAACACGTGAGCCACTCTGGCTTCAAATATGAAACTTACGCGTTTAACTGAAAACTGAGGAGTGCAAGTTTCTGACGCGGACTAGCGCATATTTGTGCAAATGAGAAACATTCTGAGGTCTGGAACAACTTTTGAATCCGGTGTACATATGCGACAGCGATACAAGTGGGAAGCACATTTACATTTACTGATTTAGAGAAGAAAAAACTAATCGTCTTCGTCTGTCGGCGTATAAGCAATGGTTAACCTCTCATGCTACACATATAAAACTAACGCGTTAAAAACCAACGAGTGGGGATTGCCGCGGACTACGCGCACATCATTATTTTACCATAAAATACAAACATTCTGAGATTTGGAAAATCTGCGTATTCAAACTGGCGAAAGCGATACATTTGGCAGACATATTTACAGCGGAAAAGGTAAGGCCAAAAAAAAAAATAGGTCTGTTTACGGTAACCCGACCGACCCTAGTTTTTTCGCGCGACCCTAGACTTTTTTTTGGCATTTGGGAAAAAAAAAAAAAATCTTGTTTTTTTTGCAAAATAACGTAAAAATTGGTTTTTTTGGGAAAAAAAAAAAAAAAATCCCGACCTACCGACCCTATTTTTTGGGCCTATGTTACCGTAAACAGACCTTTTTTTTTTTTTTGGCCTAATCGTCTTCGTCTGTCTGCTCAGAAGCTATTGGAACTGGTTTTCATGCTGGCATTGGTTTTTATGGTCTCCTGGGGTAAGTGTCTATTTGTTGAGCTGGGCGGCTTTTTCAGGTTAACACCAGGCCCCAAAGTACCGCCCTTTGGTACTATTTTACCCAGACCTAGCTGTCCCAAGATCGGTCAGTTGTTCCAAAGAGGATGTTAAACATGGGGGCCGGGTAGCTCAGCGGGTAGAGCACTAGACTTTTGATCCAAAGATCAGCAGGTTTGCATCCCGGCAGGGACGGACACGGGTCAACTTTATGTGCAGACTCAGAGACGGTATCCATGTCCCACCCCACAGTGGCACGTAAAAGACCTCGGTCATTCTGCCATATTATAAGTGCTGCATGGTGGCTGATTACACCTAAACACGCAGACACCTGAGTAGCGCGACTCTTGTTGCTGCTAGCTTTCCACTGGGAGGAAGCTACCCCAAGTTCCCAGCATTGGGATAAACGAGTATATAAAAGAACCCCCCCCCCCCAAAAAAAAAAAAAAAAAAACACTTTAAAAGCCAGTCAACAGCCCTCGATCATTGACGTTGGGATTAAGACGAAGGTCTGCTGTAAGTTTCAGAGGTGAGATGCTCCCTCCTTTTTGTAGGAAGGCCTCCTTTTTAACTCAGCTTGGTACTCGGTTTGGTAGGAACAGTTAATAATAATAATAATGATAATAATAATAATAATAATAATGATAATAATAATAATAATAATAATTGTCAGTAAGTACTGGTGTCACATGACTGATGTGAACCAGTTGATTGGCTAATGGCGATGCGCTTAAATCTGTTAGCGCACTCTTGGAGTGCGCTAACTTTTCCACAGAGCGTATTCTTACGCCCTTTGCCTAAGCGAGAGTGTACTCTCATCCTCAGAATTAATTAATGACATGTAGCTTATATTCTCCACTTTACCAAAAAAATAACCATACATTTCCTGCGGCTCAAAGCAGAAGTGGTTTTTTTCCTGACAGATCGCAGGCGCCTGTGGCACAGTGATTCCCACTGATCTAAAAATAGAAGAGGCTGTGTCTCTTCCACAATGGTCTCTTCTCGGTTTGACTTGCAAAGATTCTTCTCATATGCCGTGTTAGTGGCATGTAGCTTATTAACCACATTACCAAACGATGAGTTAGTATAAAATTCCCAGCGGCAAACACAAAACACAAGTGTTATTCCGATAACGTACCAGCTAGACCTTGGAAGTCGACTCTGTTATAGTAGACTACACTGAAATACGACTGCATCAGTTCAGTAAATGAATGGTTTCCGAATTATTATTTCAAGGCAACAACAATCGGAATCGAAAACGTGTAGGGTTTAGAACGTTCTTACCATATATAAGACTTATTACCAGCCTGCCTCATGCGTGCAGACTGAGTGCAACGTGACGAGCAATTTTTGTTTTTGAAATGAGACTCAGTGCAGTGGTTCGTGTATTGCCATAGCCTAGCAGACGACATAAATCCCGCTCAGCAAATAAACATGTTGGGCAAATGTGAACGATAAAACGATGGGGATATAATACGTGTATGGCCCGTTCAGAGCATTCTTGCCGTTCATATTTAGTACCAGACTCCCCGATGAGTGAAGGTACCACACGAGAAACATGCCACATTTATTTTGAAAATGTGCTTACGGTCGACCTTGGCAAGGGGCAAAACTCTGCACAGTCAATCTGTCGAAGCTCGATGAAGGTTTCGAATCGCAAATAACAAAGAGCACAGTCCTTTCTCCGAGTTTAAATGAGGTCTCTATAAAAGATCATCACTTTTTAGCTTAACGCTACACTGGAATTTACCAACAGAAATTAAAACAAGAGTTTGCGTCAGTGTGACGAAAGCACGACACACTTGAGACAGCCCACACAAAAGTAGATCTCAGTGACACAAACCTGACCACACAGTTACGCCTATCCAAATGCGCGTTGCAAAATGTGCGTTTTGAATCTTATTTTTTATCTGGCGGTACTGACAATATCGTTATTGAAACAATCCCAGTGCACTAAGGGATTTATAGAGCAAATCTCGAAAATAATTATTGAACTCAGCGCTATGAGCTTCGTTCAATAATGAATTTTCTCGATTTGCTCTATAAATCCCTTAGTGCACTGGGATGTCTCAATAACTTAAATAATAATAATGATAATAATGAGAGCTTTTATAGCGCGAACTACAGTGAATTAACTGTGCTCCCCGCGCTTTACATATTAACTATGAACAGTTGGACAAGTGTCGTGTATTGTGAAGCAACAAACTGCGTCATAATAGGCTCATGGGTGAATCATTGCCTGTGTTCTCTTTTTCCAGAATAAAAAATAAAAAAAGTATGCATATTTTGACATTTTTTTTCTATTTAAAAACAACAACTTGTAAATCCTTTTTCTCCCTTTTTATGTCTCCCTTTTGATTATTTTACATTCTCATTAGAAAAAGTTAATACCCATCACGCGTTGAAAACCCCCTGCAGAATCGAAGAGTTTCTGGCACACCTTGGGCGCCCTCTTTGCCACAATGCCAAGCAGCTGTTGCAGTGTAAACCACAGCTAGAATGGCATGGTTGCGGGCAATAACCGTCCGCCCCCTCCTTTTGTTCGTCTGTATGTGTTATATCTGCTACTCTCACTCTGTCTCTCTCTCTGTGTCTCTATGTGTCTCTCTGTGTCTCTGTATCTCTCTCTCTTTCTCTGTCTCTCTGTCTCTCTCTCTCGCACTCTCTCTCGATGTTCTGCATACTATCCATTGTCTTGCAGAGTTAATGTACTATTGCGTAGTATTCTGACTCTAATTGACTTGCACATTTTTGCTTTGCACCATGTCATGAACATTTATAAACTACAATGTTTCATATAATGCACTTATGTACATAAACTTATACTGTTTTACTAATTATGTAAGTATGTAGTAGTAGTTATTAGAGTAGATTTAGTCCCTCTTTAGGGCGAGGGCCAGATGCAAAAAAGTATACCAATGCTTATTCTGTTACCCTCGTAAAATAAAGAATTGTCATTGTCATTGTCATTGTCTCACTCTCTCTCTGTCTCTGTCTCTCTCTGCCCACTCTCCCTCTTTCTGCGTTGTGTCTCTCTCTCCCCCCGCCTCTCTCTCTCTCTCTCTCTCTCTCTCTCTCTCTCTCTCTCTCTCTCTCTCTCTCTCTATGAGCTGTCTGTTTTCTCTCTCTCCTTGCCCACTCCTCTCTCCCTCTCCCTCTCCCTCCACCTTCGATCTCTCTTTCTTTCTGAACTGGGGTGAACCCTCCGTCAGCTGCGCCTGTGTGCATAAAGGTGCATATCCCCCTTGGGTCAGAACCATGGTGACACAAGCACGCGCCGCAATCCTTGGGAGGAAAGCCGACACAGGCGAGTATCCTTGGCATTCGATGTCATTAATCCAACAAATAAGCCCACAAATTTGTGGGGCACATTTCCAGTTTGTGGACCACAAAAATAAGCCCACAAATTTGTGGGGCACATTTCCAGTTTGTGGACCACAAAATGAAAGCCAAAACAAAATAAAGGCAAATAAAAGTAGTCCCTAAATAAAATATGAAGCAAGTTTTTGTGGACCATAAAACCCGATTGATCACTTTCCCGAGAAGTCGGTTTTAAGACACAATAAAACGCTCTTCCTCAGTGGAGTACATGAATAGTAGTGTTGACGAAAAAACATGGCGGCCGTCGTTCGTGAAACAATCTAATATTTGGCAGTTCAACACGTCCACCAGAGAAATATATCGACAAAGAAGTTGAAACACTGACTGCCCTTCTGAAGGAATGCAACCGGGATGTGAATGGTACAGCTGATTTTGGACACGGTCTGCCTTGAAATTTAATGGGGAGGTTGGCGATGAATCGCACTGTCAGCTGTGGACTGACACAGTGACACTGACTGAGTCGACTCATCGAGTCAGTGAGTCGAAATGACACATGTTGCAACACATACTACCATAAACCCACTCTCAGTTATGAAACGAAACATGGAAACTTACCTCTGGTTAATATGCAAAGGTTCGCCCGTCCCAATTCTCTCGCATTAGCAAACATCATTGCCTATTGGAGATTCTTTCCAAACAGATCGCCTTCGATCCGCCATTAACTAAACACCGAAACGCAGTAGGTCTGAAAACCACGCTCAACGTCCAAAATAAGGAGGAAAAAAAAGAGCCTAAAACATTGTTTTGGGCAAAAACACTGTTTAAGCCCCACAAATATTTGTCCTTATTTTTTATGAAGCTTAATTTGTGCCCCTTATTTTATGCTCCACAAATACAGTTTGTGGCCCACAAAACCAAAATGTGTCCCATAAAAATAAGCCCAAAAAATTGTGAGGCACATAATTTGCAGTTTGTGGGCCACAAATTTGTGCCCTTATTTTGTTGGATTAATGACAACGAATGCCAAGGATAGGCGAGAGAGCCATTTATCAAGGTGCGTGTCTCAGTTTCCGCCCCCCTCCTTCTCCGTCTCCGCTTGCCCCCTTCCTCTTCGGATCCAGGTATGCCGGCGGCAATGGAAGACGGGGGATTTAATTATGACAGCATGTTAGCACCAAAAGTGACATGTATGAAATTCACAGTGATGTTAACGTTTGTATTGTGCGTTTGAAATACAGTCGAACCTGTCTAAAGAGACAAACCCAAGGGACTGAGCAAAAGTGGTCTCTTTAGACCGGTGGTCTTTATGGACAGGGGATTTATATTGTCGTAAAAACCGTTGGGGATCCTTCGGGGTGGTCTTATAGAAAATACCTGTCCATAAAGACCACGTGGTCTCCAGGGCAGGTTGGACTGTACCGTGTTACTTCGCTTGTCGTATACACAATCTTTTATTCAGGTTTCTTGAGACTTTTTTTCTTCTATTGACCGCTTTCTGGCAAGGAGACCATTAACATCCGTGAAATGATTTATTTTTTATTTTTTATCTCGTGAAAGTATTTTAATTAGATATGCATGGAAACTACTGAATCTTACAGTTAACACTTCCCGCTGCTTATGATCCTGAAACACTAATGGATCACCAGGTCTTCATATCTTACGGTTGTGGACACCCGTCGTTGTCGCACGTGCAAAATACGCTTTGAAAACCCAGTTTTGAGGTATTTCAGAGGTTACTTGTCAATGATGTACACTGATACGTTGTCCTTTAGCTGTTGTAATAAGCAGTACAATTATAAACAAAAAATCGAAGATCACGGTTATTTGACTTGTGCAATGAATGTTAAATTTTGGCGCAAGTGTGCCGTCGTAGCCGGGACGTGTGTGTGTGTGTCAGTGTATCACTTCCCGGCCTGTCACCGTAGCGCCCGATAAAGTTCCACACCAGATGCAAAGTCGTCAAGCGTCGATTACGGGCTGTCAAGAAACACCTATCTTGTCTATCTACCCGACCACAATACCCGGTGGGTCCGCCACCCGTTTCCCACCCACCCGATCCCTTCCCCTTTCACCCGTCAAGCCATTCATTTCGCACCCGTCTCCATGCGGATCTCTTTACGCGTTCACTGACAGGGTTTGTTTCGACGGAGCTCAGCCTCAAAACTGTGGTATGCATTCACCGGCCAGCGTAAACACAGACTGTACACTGTGATATGTGTACCTGTTGTTCTGGTCCTTCAAGCCATGCAGTCTTTCTCGTGTAAGCTATAATGTTCCCCACCACAGATCGTCTCAGGATTTTACTGGGGATAACAATATCTATCCACTTGGACATATACCGATAATGAACACCCTGACTGCTTTGGAAACGTTTTGACGAAGGTGTCCCCCAGCTACGGAATACATTCAGCAGAACATTTTCCTCTTTGAACAGAAAGCTGTCAGGCTGGAGAGTTTTGTTATATGTCCAAGTGGAAGGATGCTCTTACCTCATGTAAAAGCCTGGGCGGGTGTGTGGTGATTTACACGGTGTTTTTCACGGGAAAGATGTGTTTGTTTGTTTGCTTAACGCCCAGCCGACCACGAAGGGCCATATCAGGGCGGTGCTGCTTTGACATATAACGTGCGCCACACACAAGACAGAAGTCGCAGCACAGGCTTCATGTCTCACCCAGTCACATTATTCTGACACCGGACCAACCAGTCCAAGCACTAACCCCATAATGCCAGACGCCAGGCGGAGCAGCCACAAGATTTCCAATTTTAAAGTCTTAGGTATGACCCGGCCGGGGTTCAAACCCACAACCTGCCGATCACGGGGCGGACGCCTTACCACTAGGCCAACCGTGCCGGTCTTCACGGGAAGGAAGGGGTCTTTCAACTTAGTGTCTGCTCGTTACTTCTGATTTATTGATGCAGGGATTCTGAGCTCTTGCGTCTTTTGTAGCCGCCGTAAATACAGCTTTGAAGAAAATTACTGCTGTCGACGTAAAAATAAAAGTTTTCGGGATGGATGAAAGCCAAACGTTCCCTCCTAAACCCTGACATGGCCGTGTAGACATTAGTGGCTGCGCTTTTTGACACTTTGTTTTTTCAGTTCTTTGAAATCGCGTACAAAATGCGATTTAGATATATATGTAGCCCTTAATCAGATCACGACTACCGGAAGTCTGGTCACTGAGCCAACGACCGAGGGTTTAATGAGCCCGCCGAGGAAAAATACATTTTGTGCGAGCTTTTGAGAAGGGGCTTCGTCACGTTTGTAACGAAACAGCAATGAAGATTTTCTAAAAATGGGATCCTCTTTCCTTTCTGTTTAGCACAGACTAGGAAAAGACGTCCTCCTATCTCGCAAAGTACTGCTGGAGAGACCATTAATCCTTACTTGCAAGTCGGGGCAACTTGACTGAAAACCTTCAGCTCAAAACAGCAACGTTTTCCCAATAAAAAAAACTAAAGTTGCTTGAAACATTCAAGTCAAGGAGTCAACGTTTTCAAACTTACACAGAAAATTGCTGAAAACATTTACCTCAAAGGGGAATGAAGCGTTTAAAAATCACGCGCAGAAAATCGTTGAAAATATCAGCTAAACAGAGTATATAATAACGTTACCCAATGCATAAACTTGCTGAAAGCTTTTAGCGAAACAGAGCAATAACGTTACGCAATGCATAAACTTGCTGAAAGCTGTCAGGTCTTGCTCAGACAGGGAAAGCAGTCGTTTTGTCAGATTATGATTTTGTAGTTGGTACATTCTTATAAATTGAGAGTTGAACAGGAAGTTCAGTAAAGCGATTGTATGTCGTCTGAAAAGAAGCAGAACACGAAAGTAAGTCCCCCAAGGCACGTACAGAATAAATTGTATATAGCTTTGAGTAAGAACTGAGAGTGTCCACAAAGAACATTCTTTGACAGTATTGTGCAAAGAGTGTGCACAAAGAACATAGACATAGAAGACTTTATTATCTCAACAGAGACATCTGTTTGTATTGTATATATGCCAACAAACATACAACATAACATATAGAACAACAGAAACATTGAAATACAGTACACGTATAAAAAAAACCCATAAAAAACCCCAAAAAAACATGACTGCAAACTCCCGGTGCAAATCGTATCAGCTCATATCAGAATTAATATTCAAAATGTTCATAAATCTCATTCTTTGACGGTAATATCTGGATGGTTACGTTGCAGGGCCAATAAGTCATATGCGCAATATGTTGTGTAAGGGTATGCACAGAGATCATTGTTAGATGATTGTGTGGGATCCAGGCGGCGCCTTGTCATTGTACGCAGCTCTGGGGGCACGCTTTGCAATTGCGGGTCCTATTACAGGGTGGTTAGGCCAAATAAGTGTGCGACGGAAAGACGCATTAATCATTTAATCCCCGGTTTCGCTCGATATGCTGGTGTGTTGGTGTGTGGGCTGAATGACATCTTGATAAAGACATTGTCATTGCCCTCTCGGTGTCTCTTCTCGTCCATGTAGGCTACATGTATGTATGTGTGTGTCTCGCTCTCTCTTTCTGTTGCCCCAGTTTTAGCCTGTCCCCTCTCTTTGCCAAATTTGTTTCTGCCTGTTATTTTCTGTCCATCGGTCCTTCTGGTTGACTCTCATTCGTCGGTTTGAGTATTTGATTTGTTCTGGCAACAAGTAAGACTGATTTACGCTCTATGCTAAACTGTATTTTTCTGGCGTGAAACTGACTTGGATGTCTAGATATTCCATTGCTTGTCTGGCACCGTATCTGTCTGTCTGCCTATACCTGCCTGTCTGTCAGTGCGTCGGTGTCTGTCTCTCTTTTCGTGTTGCTGTCTTTCCGCAAAGATGTGTCTGTGCTCATACGCAACAAGTGACCGAACCTCTGGGAAAACCACAGTTTACAATCCTGTCCGGTGACAGCCGGTGAGTCATTGATACCAGAAGCATTCCCGTCAATCCCAAGAGTATTTTGTGTGTCTAGTAAATGTTTTATTTCATTCTCCCTGTCCTAGCTTGTTGTTGTTACCCGGGCATCTTGCCTGCTCCTGTTAAACTTCAAAGGAAGGTCTGCACTAGTTGCACGATTGATTGCATACTTTGTGTTTGACAGGGAGACTACCGTCACCCTTCACAGCAAGCTCTGCAGAGTTGTCGGCCGTTGAGGAGCACAAGCTATTTATAGCTCGACGTTTCTTCAACGTCGCTGTCTGCCCCTAATGGTTTTACCGTGAGGGCGTTAAACATTACTTATCATCAACGTCGCTGACACCTGTAAATTGTAGAGTTCTGTTTGTGATGGGGTCTGGCGGCTGCTGTCTCCTTGCATATTCTTGGGAACACTGATTGATTACCCATAACAGTTTATGATAGGGCTAGGAAATTACTATAACATCTCAATCCTGTTTGATTGGACTTCGCCTCCAAATGTGATTGTAGTGTTCCGGCACTCGGTTACATGTGCATCATTAGTATCTTTTTTTAAAGTTTTTAATTTTTTTTTATTGAAGGCTCGGTATAAAACTGATCCCGATACTCTAAGTACACTCACATATTTCATAATTATGGCAACAAATCCTTTCCCGTTCCCACTAAGGCTGTATCCATTGCCGCGTGCAAAGCTAGCTCATAGAGCGCATTGATAGGCGGTAATTGGGCGGAAGACGCGGAAGAATAGGTCTGAAGCGAGTCTTTCAGCAGCAAACACCTTGCCCATTCATCGCCGGCTAACTTCCCCTCTGCAGTGATTCAGTCGTAACCAGTATAGAGCTGGGTGTTGGCGGATAAACTTTATGATATTGCACCAACATTCCACTATAGTCGTCTCATCGTCGCGACTCACATTTCAGTTTTAAATAAACAGAAAAAGAGGGGTAGGAGGGTGTGTGTGTGTGTGTGTGTGTGTGTGTGTGTGTGTGTGTGTGTGTGTGTGTGTATGTGTGTGTGTGTGTGAGTGTGACACAGGACATGTAACATGTATCTATAATTATACACACTATCGCCTTTCCTTTCGCGAAACTTGTCCAAGCAGCAGACACCCTCATTCACCCCCTGACTTTGTGTGTGTGCTTTGTTGCTTCTGTGTCACATTGTTAGGAGTACACTGGCATGCATGCGATTCATGTTGTGCGGGCTGTGCTGTAAGAGGATGCATACAGTTTCTTCAGCCATGAGATTCCCTTTTCAGCTTTTAAAACCCAGACATTTATAGTAAATAGATAGGTTTAAAGGTTACTATTTTTTATATTTAGTCAAGTTTTGACTAAATATTTTAACATCGAGGGGGAATCGAAACGAGGGTCGTGGTGTATGTGCGTGTGTGCGTGTGTGTGTGTGTCTGTGTGTGTGTGTAGAGCGATTCAGACTAAACTACTGGACCGATCTTTATGAAATTTGACATGAGAGTTCCTGGGTATGAAATCCCCGAACGTTTTTTTCATTTTTTTGATAAATGTCTTTGATGACGTCATATCCGGCTTTTCGTGAAAGTTGAGGCGGCACTGTCACGCCCTCATTTTTCAACCAAATTGGTTCAAATTTTGGTCAAGTAATCTTCGACAAAGCCCGGACTTCGGTATTGCATTTCAGCTTGGTGGCTTAAAAATTAATTAATGACTTTGGTCATTAAAAATCTGAAAATTGTAAAAAAACAAAAACAATTTATAAAACGATCCAAATTTACGTTTATCTTATTCTCCATCATTTGCTGATTCCAAAAACATATAAATATGTTATATTCGGATTAAAAACAAGCTCTGAAAATTAAATATATAAAAATTATTATCAAAATTAAATTGTCGAAATCAATTTAAAAACACTTTCATCTTATTCCTTGTCGGTTCCTGATTCAAAAAACATATAGATATGATATGTTTGGATTAAAAACACGCTCAGAAAGTTAAAACAAAGAGAGGGACAGAAAAGCGTGCTATCCTTCTTAGCGCAACTACTACCCCGCTCTTCTTGTCAATTTCACTGCCTTTGCCATGAGCGGTGGACTGACTGACGATGCTACGAGTATACGGTCTTGCTGAAAAATGGCATTGCGTTCAGTTTCATTCTGTGAGTTCGACAGCTACTTGACTAAATATTGTATTTTCGCCTTACGCGACTTGTTGTTCTTTCACAGATGACAAATCAGGTTCTCTTGGGGTAGGAAGCGTTATTCGAACACTTGGAAACCAGAATATCTGAAGAATTGGCATCAAAAGTAAAACAAAAATGCATCATTTTGTAATTCAACTGCAGATCTGTCGTTTTTATATTTAGTCAAGTTTTGACTAAATATTTTAACATCGAGGGGGAATCGAAACGAGGGTCGTGGTGTATGTGCGTGTGTGCGTGTGTGCGTGTGTGTGTGTGTCTGTGTGTGTGTAGAGCGATTCAGACTAAACTACTGGACCGATCTTTATGAAATTTGACATGAGAGTTCCTGGGTATGATATCCCCGAAATATTTTTTCATTTTTTTGATAAATGTCTTTGATGACGTCATATCCGGCTTTTCGTGAAAGTTGAGGCGGCACTGTCACGCCC
>NC_090261.1:52227105-52339605 GCF_037325665.1 Littorina saxatilis | reverse complement strand
CCAGGCAGCCGCGGCCGGGATTCGAACCCTCGACCTTCCGATTAAGAGGCCGACGTCTTACCACCACGCCACAGCGCCTGTCCGTTTCACATGCAGATTTAAATGCAGGAGTCTCGGACAAAGCAAGAATGAGCTCTAATGCCAGAAGTTACACATTCTTTCTACGTTTCACAGCCAGATTAATATGCAGAACTTCCCCAACAAAGCAGGGATGAGCTCTGAAGCCAGAAGTTACATATTCATTCTACGTCAGTTTTATAAGCAGATTTAAATGCAGACGGACCGGACCAAGCAGGGATGAGCTCTAAAGCCAGAAGTTACATATTCATTCTACGTCAGTTTTATAAGCAGATTTAAATGCAGACGGACCGGACAAAGCAGGGATGAGCTCTGAAGCCGGAATTTACATATTCATTCTACGTCAGTTTTATAAGCAGATTTAAATGCAGACGGACCGGACAAAGCAGGGATGAGCTCTAAAGCCAGAAGTTACATATTCATTCTACGTCAGTTTTATAAGCAGATTTAAATGCAGACGGACCGGACAAAGCAGGGATGAGCTCTAACGCCAGAAGTTACATATTCATTCTACGTCAGTTTTATAAGCAGATTTAAATGCAGACGGACCGGACAAAGCAGGGATGAGCTCTGAAGCCGGAAGTTACATATTCATTCTACGTCAGTTTTATAAGCAGATTTAAATGCAGACGGACCGGACAAAGCAGGGATGAGCTCTGAAGCCAGAAGTTACATATTCATTCTACGTCAGTTTTATAAGCAGATTTAAATGCAGACGGCCCGGACAAAGCAGGGATGAGCTCTAATGCCAGAAGTTACTCATTCGATCTACGTTTTACAGCCAGATTAAAAACGCAGAAGTCCCCAACAAAGCAGGGATGAGCCGAATAGCTTCTTGTTAGCAATACACAAAGGCCGGAATTCCAAGGGCCGTAACCCGCTGTGTCGTCTTGCTCCTCACACCGCTCAGTTATTCGATTATGTAAATGTTCGTTCCTACCCTCGTATTTTGTTGTCCCTCGTCTCTCTTTCACCTTGTTTCACCCCTGCTGGGGCCTGACGGGGCAGGTGCAAGTATGGCAATAAACAGCACTGTACATGTTACGACTTACATTGTTCTGGCCTGATAATTCCAAACACTTTGCATGAAGGGGTCTAATCTGGCGTATGTTTTTAATGTTTACTGCACTCCCCCCTCCCCAGCAAATTCGGCAAAAAACAGCACTTCATAACTCATAACTCATAACTCATAACATTTTATTGATCCAACAAAGGAAATTAAATTAGTCATCAGCACATATAGGTCATTAATTAATAACTATAAAAGAATAAAAGAAGAAAAGAAGAAAACCCATGATATAAAAATACCCTTTTTTCTTGCACACCTGACACACCGACACACCAATACACATGCATACATACCTACATACATACCTACATACATACCTACATACATACATACATACATACATACATACATACATACATACATACATACATACATACATACATACATACATACATACATACATACATTCCATGTTAAAGTGTAGTTAAGAACATCACAGTAATTATATCATTGTTTGGATTAACAGATAAGTTTTTATGTAAATGATGATAACAACAATCCATAATTAACGCTATTGCACTACCAAAGAAGAGACCAACCAAACACATAAAAACCAATAACAGTAATCATCACATGTTGTTACTTACATTGTAAACTCTGTTCGACTGCAAGTACGGCAGTAAAACGGCACTGTATGTTCATTTTCATTTGCAGTAAAACTGCACTGTATGTTCATTTTCATTTGCAGTAAAACTGCACTGTATGTTCATTTTCATTTGCAGTAAAACAGCACTGTATGTTCATTTTCATTTGCAGTAAAACAGCACTGTATGTTCATTTTCATTTGCAGTAAAACTGCACTGTATGTTCATTTTCATTTGCAGTAAAACAGCACTGTATGTTCATTTTCATTTGCAGTAAAACTGCACTGTATGTTCATTTTCATTTGCAGTAAAACTGCACTGTATGTTCATTTTCATTTGCAGTAAAACTGCACTGTATGTTCATTTTCATTTGCAGTAAAACAGCACTGTATGTTCATTTTCATTTGCTTTAAAACAGCACTGTATGTTCATTTTCATTTGCAGTAAAACTGCACTGTATGTTCACTTTCATTTGCAGTAAAACTGCACTGTATGTTCATTTTCATTTGCAGTAAAACAGCACTGTATGTTCATTTTCATTTGCAGTAAAACAGCACTGTATGTTCATTTTCATTTGCAGTAAAACTGCACTGTATGTTCATTTTCATTTGCAGTAAAACAGCACCGTATGTTCATTTTCATTTGCAGTAACACAGCACTGTATGTTCATTTTCATTTGCAGTAAAACAGCACTGTATGTTCATTTTCATTTTCATATTCATTAACTCCCAATTTGGGTCGCTTTTTTCCACTAGAAAGCAGGGTCGCACCACCCAGGTGCGTCCGTGTTTAGGTGTAATCAGCCGCCTGCACTAATGGCAGAATGACCGAGGTCTTTTACGTGCCTTGCTTTACTTTTTCAATGACAGTCGTTGTTTACTTCAATGCTTAGCCTACTATTCTCTCATGTGCCATATGTCAGTATGGACAAACGCCGGTACTGAAAGATGATATGACGATGAACAGAATCGAGACTAGATAGCTCAATGTATAACGTAGTCGTTCACCGATTCACATTCATTTAGTTCATTAACATAGTTACGGAGCAGTTTAAAATAAATCATCGTTAATGCGTCTAAGTAAAAGTTCAACGAGTATCCCTTGAACATTCTTGAGGTTAAATTGGCCAGGAAACTTCTCAAAATGACTTCTTCACTACTGTGACTTCTTCTTCTTCTTCTTCTTCGTTCATGGGATGAAACTCCCACGTTCACTCATGTTTTTGCACGAGTGGATTGTTGCGTGTATGACTGTTTGTACCCCGACATTCAGGCAACGTACACCGATTTTGGGGGAAGCATGCTGGGTATTTTCGTGTGTCTATAACCCACCGAACTCTGACATGGATTACAGGATCTTTTCCGTGCGCACTTGGTCTTGTGCTTGCGTGTACACACGAAGGGAGATAAGACACTAGCTGGTCTGCACATAAGTTGACCTGGGAGATCGGAAAAATCTCCACCCTTAACCCACCAGTCGGCCGCGGCCGAGATTTGAACTCACGACCTTCCGATTAGGAGGCAGATGTCTTATCCACTACGCCACTGCGCCAGTCAGTTCTATAACAAAAAAACACACTTATTAAAACAAACCGGCCTGGCTACTTTCTAGGTACTGTTAAAATAATTTCGTAAGGGGCACCAGTGCCAACAGGCTAAATTGACTGATTCAGCATTAAGTTGTTCATTCTGTACAGAACACAGCAAGGCTGTCAATGTTTGGTATGCGTCCAAGGTGAAGGGTCCAGCCATGCTCCCATTCCGTGCAAGAGTCTGGAAAGGTCTGCACTGATGTGGTGGTAAAACTGCCAATCTGAAACACAATTATGAGGCAGAGCGCTATTTAAATATCTGATAAACAAAGGGAAGTATAAGCCCTTTAAATCGGAGCTTCCCAATTAAAAGAGCGCATAGCCCATAATTATGAGCATACCACATGTGTGATAGAGTAAGTGAGTCCTTTATCGGTAAAACAGATAGTTTACCTGAGACGGAAAGCATCTGTATCGAATCGGACCCTTTCAGTAGCAGAATGTTGCGCACAGCACCAGGGGCGGTCTTTTATCAGTGCACCTGTGCCGTGCTGACGGGCTATCTTTCTATGGCAATCTTTCGTCAGCGCAGTGGGGAAAAATCTATCAGTGTTTGTCTTCAGCCTTTATCTTCTCTCTTTGTTCTCCTCCTGTCCCTTGCCGCTCTGCCGTATATCCTCTAGCTTTGTTCTTTTCTTTTTATGGTTTTTCCCCCTCTCTATACTTATGTCTGTCTGTCTGTCTGTCTGTCTGGCTGTCTGTCTGTCTGGCTGGCTGGCTGGCTGTCTGTCTGTCTGTCTGTCTGTCTGTCTGTCTGTCTGTCTGTCTGTCTGTCTGTCTGTCTCTTTCTCTGCCTCTCTGTCTGAATCTGCATCTCTGTCTCAGTCCGCTGTAACTGTCTGACTGTCTGACTGTCTGCCTGTCTGTCTGTTTTTGTCTCTGTCTCCCTCTCCCTCTCTCTCTCTCTCTCTCTCTCTCTCACACACACACACACACACACACACACACACACACACACACACACACACACACACACACACACACACACAATCATATACACACACACACACACACACACACACACACACACACCGCTTTCCCCCTCTTTTTAAAAACAAACAAACAAACAGTTCCGTCTCTTTCTGTCTATCTTTAGGCTAACTCCAGGGGAGATTATATTTGAACACAAGCACATACTGACAGCCAGCCAGCCAGCCAGCCAGCCAGCCAGACAGACAGACAGACACGCACATAGAAACATGCATGCAACGCTAGCTACTTACATGCTCGTCCACACCCACACACGAACGCAGGAATCTTAACTAATTGCGCGCGAGTGGCTTGATCGCTATGTTAACAACCTCCCTGGATAAACAGTGCCAACGTTAATTGTATCAAAGGCCAATTAAAGTCACTTTCCATCGTGTCGGAGTATGTTCCTTCTTGCAGATATATAGAGCCATGGCAGCTTCTGGGACCTGTTTGGGATGTTGCTTAGTTGCCTTTTCTTTGCCAAATGTACAAAAAAAGATCGTAAAGAGACAATATTATTTCGTCTTTATGTAATTATTAAAGTTTTTTAGTCTAAAATGTTGGGCAATATATTAGGAATTTTAGGGAAGTCATTAACTGGCGTACCTTTCTTCGATCGTCAAAAAATTTGGCAGCTCTGCAGAAACGACGGCAGCATTTTTGGCGGTTTGACCAACGCCAAACTACATCCGTTGGGCCACGATAACGTTCTGTAATTTTGTTGGGATCTGTTCTCTGTGGTTTTATTCTTTTTTTTTTAGGAGTACGCTGCAGGTGTGCACGTGACCATTATGATTACTAAGCCGCATTGGCAGCTGCTGCATTCGGGACATGCAGGTACGATTTAAATAATCAGCTGTTTACTTGAAGAATCTTCTCGTTCATCCTCCCTGAGTCTTGTGCTTTGTGTACAATGATAATGGTGACAATCAGTTTCAAACTCCAAAACATTGAACAATCTTTTCAGACTTCGGATCTGTGAAAATGACCCTACAATGTCGTACGTACTCGTGACTGTAGCGAAGGCACAGTTGTTCGCTTCCCGCGACAGTACCCAATATTGACGGACTGTCTGATGATATCTTCTGCTATGGTCTGTTGAGACAGTGATATCAAAATCGAGACTGGAGGTCGAGATTTTGATATCACTGTCGAAACAGACCAATAGCAGAAGATATCATCACACAGTCAGTCAATGTTAGATATATTGCTAATTCTCTGGACATTTTGTATTTACTGTAAAGAAATTACAAAAGTATTTGTCTCAGTTTTGGCTGTTCCATATCCCTCCCTCTGATTATTATTTCTTTTTGTTCACTCTTTTCTTGTACTTTTCAGTATTTCAAAATGTCTTTTCTTTCAAAAAGTCTCTTGTCACTTGCTCAACTAAATTCTGGGATCATTACATTGTCATATATATTTGTTTGTTTTTAAATTCAGGTGTTTTTGTTTTTGAAGTGGGGAAGCAATAAAGAGGTCGTCGATATCAAAACTGATATCGACGGAAATGCCGTCGATATCACTTTTGCACTGAGCTCAGTTTTGCCCAATTGACCAATGGAAATCCACGTAACATATGAAATAGCAATATTGAAGTCTATTGGTGCTGTGAATAGGCTTTTTTTCTTTCAATTAGGTCTTTTCAGCACAGCCTTTCTTGCGTTAGCGACCATATTTACCTCCACAGATCTGTCTAGATAGGCATATACACATGTGACCCTCCACCACGAAATGAGTCGCATGTCACCTCGCGCGGTTTTGTGCTAGGCTTAATATAAGTCCGGGGAGTGTCTGGTAACAGTGTGAGGGTCACCTTAGTCGCAGGGTTATAACTCAAACAGTTTTCGCTCTTTTCTAAAACGGGTTTCACCACTGGATAAAGCATAACAAACTCTTTGTGAAAATGTAAAAATATGAAAATCATGCAAAGGTGACATGCGACTCATTCCGTTGGTGGAGGGTCACATTATGAGAAGAACACCCTTCCACTGGCATACACTTGTGTATCTCGTCAAAAGCCATGAGGGCGTAAAGCGCGAATAATAATATTAACCCATATCTTGTCCTTATCAAGAGGCGAAATGTTAAGCCTTGTGGGACATAAAGCATGACTCTCCCTTTCCTTTCCTTCCACTGGAGCGTATACCAACAATCCACAGCCTGCATGGCTTCTTCGTGTACACAGTTACATGTTTTTTATTTTTTATTTTTTTTTTTTAAATTTTATTTATTTTTTTTAAACCTGCGCAGCTCTGGACCTTTCCAATCGATCACAAGTGGTTTTTATTTTTTTATTTATTTTATTTATTTGTTTTACTTTTGGGAAGACGCTTAAGCGCGCCCTTTTAATCGATAAACAACAACATTATTTAACACATTTGGTATCTGTATGTTTAACTGTACATTTTTATTGTTGAATTTATTTTGCAATTTGACTCATAAGTGTCACCAATGTTTTATTACAAATTTCGCACTCTGCACATCAAGCAGCCAGGCTGTAGTGTTCTGTATGTATCCAAGTACAAGAATTATGCTATCCAGTGTAAAAAGCCTGGACACATTTCTGTTGCGACCGCTTCCAAGGGAAGGAATATACCTTTAAAGGCCTGTTTAGATACACACAGCTTCACACATTGTTCTTGAGTTTAGTTTACACATTTTTTAAAAATTATTATCTCACAACGTTCACAAAACAGTGTTTGTACGACCTGTTCACAAAATAGTTTAAAATATGGTGTTGGGAAGGAATTCCATGCACAGTTCCTGATTTGTCCAGGAAAAATACAAATTCTGGATTCGTACTATAACCTTCACAGGTACGGAGGTGTTATGTTACACGACCGTAAGCCAGAGAAGTATTTGCTCCACAGCTGGAGAGGGTGATATGCAGGTGTATATCCTATAATACGTATGGCTCATGATGTGTGCGAAGTGTTTTCAGTGTTGATTTTACCGGTTCAAGCCTCGAGACTATTCGAAGAGCAGAGTGGACCCAGACACAGACCCAGACCCCAAGAAACAATCGCTCTCTCTCTTTCTCTCTCTCCCCCTCCCTCCCTCTCTCTCCCCCTCCCTCCTTCTCTCTCTCTCTCTCTCTCTCTCTCTCTCTCTCTTTCTCTCAGACGCAAAACCAGACAGAGAGACAGAGACAAAGACAGACACACACACAGACACGCACACAGACAGACAGGCAGGCTGACAGACACACAGACAGACACACAGACAGTGACTAACAGACACAGACACACAGACACACACAAACACACACACAAAATCACACACACACATACACACACACACACACAAACGCAAACACACACACAGACAGCCAGACAGCCAGCCAGCCAGCCAGCCACACACACACACACAAATACACACACACAGACACAGACACACACACACACACAGACAAAGACACACACACACACACACGCACACACACACATACACACACACACACACACCCACACACCCCACCCCCCCCACCCCCCCCCCCACACACAGCAAGTTGTCGGAACGGTAGCTGTTTAGACCTGGCTACTGTTTGATCGGCGCGAGACGAGTGTTTGAACTTTGCTAGTATAGCGAGAGTGATGGCAGGGGCCTTGAATAGGGGTGTGAAGTAGGGCTACGAGTGCCTTGGAGTGGGCTGGAGAGCTGTTGCCGGGTGGCCACAAAGGGGTGGAGAGGGTCCAGGTGTCAACTAACATAACTTTAATAGCACAGGTGTCACAGCCACTATAATCCACCTGGGCTTCTTCAATGCGCGTTTGATGTCCTTCGCTATGTACCTGTCCTGTGGTCTTGTCGTGCTGCGATCTTCTGTCTGGGGACACTGTCTGATCTCAGGTTGTCCGAGTCTGTCTGTCTGTGTGTCTGTCTGTCTGTCTGTGTCTGTGTCTGTGTGTGTGTGTCTCTCTGTTTCTGTCTGTCTGTCTGTCTCTCTCTCTCTCTCTCTCTCTCTCTCTCTCTCTCTCTCTCTCTCTCTCTCTCTCTCTCTCTCTGAGGGTTGGATAAAAGAGGGATACACTCTTTGGTTGGATGAAGAAAAGCATACATGCCTGTTTACTTGCTTATCTATTATCCTCGTTGCCATCGTCTGCTGGTCGATGTGAATGCGTGATGTATTGTGTAAAAAATTCCATCTCACACGGCATAAATAGATCCCTGCGCCTTGAGTCCGAGTCTGGAGATACGCGCGCGATATAAGACTTCATATAATAATCGTCTCTATAGCAGTTTGTCTGTCCTTTATGCCATTTGTGTTTTTCTATTTGTTTTCATTTGTCTCTTTCTGACCAGCTGTTCTTCTGATTCTGTTATTCTGTCTCCCCATCTTTCTCTTTCTGACTAGCCTCTCTTCTGTTTCTGTTTGTCTGTCTTGCCATCTTTCTCTTTCTGACTAGCCTCTCTTCTGTTTCTGTTTGTCTGTCTTACCATCTTTCTCTTTCTGGCTAGCCGCTCTTCTGTTTCTGTTTGTCTGTCTTGCCATCTTTCTCTTTCTAGCTAGCCGCTCTTCTGTTTCTGTTTGTCTGTCTTGCCATCTTTCTCTTTCTGACTAGCCGCTCTTCTGTTTTGGTTTGTCTGTTTTGCCATCTTTCTGGCTAGCCGCTCTTCTGTTTTGGTTTGTCTGTTTTGTCATCTTTCTCTTTCTGACTAGCCGCTCTTCTGTTTTGGGTTGTCTGTCTTGCCATCTTTCTCTTTCTGGCTAGCCGCTCTTCTGTTTTGGTTTGTCTGTTTTGCCATCTTTCTCTTTCTGGCTAGCCGCTCTTCTGTTTTGGTTTGTCTGTTTTGTCATCTTTCTCTTTCTGACTAGCCGCTCTTCTGTTTTGGTTTGTCTGTCTTGCCATCTTTCTCTTTCTGGCTAGCCTCTCTTCTGTTTTGGTTTGTCTGTCTCGCCATCTTTCTATTTCTGACTAGCCGCTCTTCTGTTTCTGTTTGTCTGTCTTACCATCTTTCTCTTTCTGGCTAGCCGCTCTTCTGTTTTGGTTTGTCTGTTTTGCCATCTTTCTCTTTCTGGCTAGCCGCTCTTCTGTTTTGGTTTGTCTGTCTTGCCATCTTTCTCTTTCTGACTAGCCGCTCTTCTGTTTCTGTTTGTCTGTCTTGCCATCTTTCTCTTTCTGACTAGCCGCTCTTCTGTTTCTGTTTGTCTGTCTTGCCATCTTTCTCTTTCTGACTAGCCGCTCTTCTGTTTCTGTTTGTCTGTCTTGCCATCTTTCTCTTTCTGGCTAGCCTCTCTTCTGTTTTGGTTTGTCTGTCTCGCCATCTTTCTCTTTCTCACTAGCTTCTCTTCTGTTTCTGTTTGTCTGTCTTGCGGTATTTCACATTCTGACCAGTCTTTCTTCTGCTTATGTTGATTTTCCCAACATCTTTCTCTTTTTTATTCGTTGTTCTCCGATTTCCGTTTGTCTGTCTCGTTAAATATCAATTTCTAACTAACTAGGCTTCTTCTGTTTCTGTTCGTTTGTATTGCCATCCTTGAATCTCTGACTAGGTAGTCTTCTGTTCCGGCGTGTTAGTGTGTCTCACCGTCAGTGTTTGTACGACCTGTTTTGTTTTTCTGTCCCGCCATCTGTCTCTTTTAGACAAGCTGTTTTGTTTTTGTTTTCTGTCTCGCCATCTATATCTTTCTGATTTGCTATGCGTTGTATTTTTGTAATTTTTTCCTCCAGTAAAACCTATTTTGCTTGTTGCTCTTGTCGCCTCACTGTAACTGCCGTTCTGCGATCTCAAAATGATCACTTTTGATTTGCTGTTTTTGTTCTTGTTTCTGTATGATTTAATTGCTCTTTTTGCCGTAGTCTTGGGCTCATCAATCTTGTTTGGGTTAATGTTGAGGCTTCAATAGCCCTTTAGCATTCTCTGTGTCTCCTCTCTTGTATGACTGTTCTTGTGGCTTATTGAATTATTCTGGACAAACTTTTCTTCTTCTCACGGGCATCTCTCTTGTTTTGGGTGTTATTCAGTAACAGACTTTCATTGCCCCCCCCCCCCCCCCACCACCACCACCCAGGCCCCCCTCCCCCATGCCCTCATTTCAACTGCTTGTTTGCATCTTTAGGCTCGTTGTTGTTGTTGTTGTTGTTGTTGTTGTTGTTGTTGTTGTTGTTGTTGTTGTTGTTGTTGCATAGTTGAATTGCCTTGGGTTTGATTTGTTGAGGTCACCACTCTTGATATTTTGGCACCATTTGTTTGTCCCTCTGCAGTATTAGATCCCCCGCTGCTGTCGTTTTTGCGCACGTTGAATTGCCTTCCCTTGAGCTGCGTTGTTTGGGTCACCAGCCTTGTTTGCTTGTACTGGGAGGGACAGGTCTGTTTAACGTGTGCGCCACCCCGCATTCACAGGTGCGCTGTCCGTTGGCCTGTCGTCTGCAACGCCTGAGCTTTGGTTTCCATTCCTTTCTCCTTTTCTTTGATAGAGGGAAAACCACACGCTGTCTCTTGTGGTCGACACACGTGCGATCTTCAAACTCCCACAGCCATCTTCCCCTTCCCCGCGCCCCCCCCCCCTCTTTCCTTCCAGGGTCGTCCCCCCCCCCCCCCCTCCTGTGCAAAATTGCGGAAGAAAATACAAGCAAATAAACGTACAAACAAGCAAATAAACGTACAAACAAACAAACAAACAAACAAACAAACAAACAAACAAACAAACTGCGCATTATTATTTGTCTGTTGTGTAGGCCTATGTTAGTTGGTCACGTCAAAAACCAAGGGGTATAGATGCTTGAGAATGCTTTGTATTGCAGAATCAAATAAACAAGAAAGGTATGCTATTTATATTTGTAACCAAAAAACCCCGTTACGTTAAATTGATCTTCGACCCAGCGGTTTTATTTTGTTATAAACACACCGTTCCAATAACATACCTTACTTGGTTTTTGGCTCACGTAAGTGTAGCCTATGCGATGGTAAACTTTGTCTGTCTGTGCGTGTGTATGTGTGTGTGTGTGTATGTGATAGAAACTTTAACATTTGAAGACGTCACATTATGGCGTAAGAGGGTTAGACGTCACGCGAAGGAATTACTGAAAGTCTCGGTCATTGTTATTTTGAGCGGGCCGAGACTAGTTGGCAGTCGTGTCCCTGTAAGTAGGCTACACATGCAGACAGACAGATCTAGATCTAGTGTCTCGCTTTCTTGCACAGTGTCACCTATGCTTACTGTGTGTGTGTGTGTGTGTGTGTGTGTGTGTGTGTGTGTGTGTGTGTGTGTGTGTGTGTGTGTGTGTGTGTGTGTGTGTGTGTGTGTGTGTGTGTGTGTATGTGTGTGACGGAGTGATTGAGTTTGTGTTACTGTTTGTCGATTTCTTACGTGAGCCTTGAAGGCTTCGCCTCTTGTTTTAATTCTGAATTTTGGAACGTTGGCAGTCGATTTGTGTTTGGATGTTTGGATTGTTCTATTCATTCACCTATCTTGTATTTTTAGCCTTGGTTCTATATAGAACATTAGCGATCTCTTCTGTTTTGAACTTCTTTCTATTCTTGATCTTCTTCTTTTGTGTGTGCGTGTTAGTTGATTGGCATGTGTATACGTTCGCGTAAAGCCTTAACCCTTTATCAATCGTTGCCGTAATGACGTTTGACAAGTGTTTCAGGACTGGGGTCAAACGTCATGTTCTACATTATTTACCTCTTGTTTTCTAAGTCACCATTGTCCAGAAATGCCCGTCCTTGCTTTCTCATTGTCATTCATTAATTCTGTTTGTGTTTTAAAAATGTGTACTTTTAGCTTGGCAGAGAGCTTGATGCCCAAATAAAAAGTACGAAAGAGCTTATTCAATTACCCTAGAAAAATGAATATTTACTTATCTCATCTTATCTGATCTTATCGTATCCGTTTAGGACGGAGGTTTACGCCTAGTTTGAACTGGTATGCTTGCGCGAACCCGAAGACCATTCGAAGATTTAAAGCATGAGCTTGTTGTCTTGAAAACACTCCCCTTTAAAAAATATATATATATGTATATATATATCTATATATCTATATATATTACAATAAATAAATAGGAACATTTTAAAAAAATTGAAATCAAATGTTTCATTCATCAAGCAAACAGTATGCTCTCACGCCGCCCCGTCCCAGCACTCACTGCAACATCCACCCCTCAACTTCCTATCTCAATATTGACCATGCCGAACTATTTATGTGTGTGTTGCAGAGCCTGTTCCGGTCACTACGGGCGTCCAGCTGCTCGGTGGACTGCAGCACGGCTGTGGTGGATTACGTGTGCGGGACGGACGGCGTGACGTACACGTCACGGTGCGAGCTGAAGCGTGCCAAGGAGTGTGACGGCAAGCGGGCCGACGGCTCGCGGGTCAAGGTGCGGCACAAGGGCAGCTGTCCGGGAGGTCGGTCCCCGACACATCTCTCTCCTTCTTTCTCCCCGCTGTTGACTGTTGATGATTTTGTCTGTGTGTGTGTGTGTGGGGGGGGGGGAGGGGCGGGATGTTTGTGTTTTGTGTGTAGGTGTGTGTGTGGGGGGAGTATGTGTGTGTGTGTGTCTCTCTCTGTCTGTCTGTCTGTCTGTCTGTCTTTCTCTCTCTCTGTATCTCTCTTTAGCTGTCTCCCTACTGTGGATGATTTGGTCTTTTTTGTGTGTGTGTGTGTGTGTGTGTGTCTCTCTCTCTCTCTCTCTCTCTCTCTCTCTCTCTCTCTCTCTCTCTCTCTCTCTCGTGTAACTTATGTCTGATTTGAACGTCTCTTCTCTATTATCAATAGCCCTGTCTGTTGATGGCCAGTTCCGTTTACTAAACATGCAATTTCGAATTTCAAACCTAGTTGTGTCTACCGTCGCTTCTATCCGTTGACAGTTATTTATTCTCTCATGTCTCTCTATTAAATATTGACGTGTCTGCTGTCACTTCTCCATTTATATTTGTAACCCTTTGACGTGTGTGTCTATTGTCTTTGGCCTTTTCTGTTAGGTGACACCTATCTGTGCTGCTGTCTGTTAGGTGACACCTATCTGTGCTGCTGTCTGTTAGGTGACACCTATCTGTGCTGCTGTCTGTTAGGTGACACCTATCTGTGCTGCTGTCTGTTAGGTGACACCTATCTGTGCTGCTGTCTGTTAGGTGACACCTATCTGTGCTGCTGTCTGTTAGGTGACACCTATCTGTGCTGCTGTCTGTTAGGTGACACCTATCTGTGCTGCTGTCTGTTAGGTGACACCTATCTGTGCTGCTGTCTGTTAGGTGACACCTATCTGTGCTGCTGTCTGTTTAAAAGTACGTTTTGTCACGTCCTTCTATTGGCATTCAGTCTGGTTAAACTTCATATTGTCCTTATGACGGGCGCAATGGCGTGGTGGTAAGATGCCGGCCTCCAAAGCGGAAGGTCGTGGGTTCGAATCCCGGCCGCGCCTGGTGGGTTCCGAACTTCCAGGTCAACTTATGTGCAGACCTGTTAATGCCTTATCCCCCTTCGTGTGTACACGCAAGCACAAGACCAAGTGCGCACGGAAAATTAATACCCTGTAATCCATGTCAGAGTTCGAATGGTTATAGAAACACGAAAATACCCAGCAGGCTTCCTCCGAAAGCGGCGTATGGCTGCCTAACAATGGCGGGGTAAAAACGGCCATTCACGTAAAAATCCACTCGTGCGAAAAAAACCACGAGTGTACGTGGGAGTTTCAGCCCACGAACGCAGAAGAAGAAGAAATATTCTCCTTATCCCACTTCTCTGTGTATAATTTCTATCCACTGTCATGTCACTGTCTGACACTGACAGTCATCGTTGTGTAGAGAAGTTCGGGAACTAATGCGCGCTGTGTTACGGACTCACTGGACTTTCACTCATGGACACAACCAGATGACATCGTGACACTGAACAGCAGATTACTGGCATGGCATACTTTATTCCTCTGCTCGCTTCCCTCCTCTATCCTTAGCGGATTATGACTTTATTCAGTTATTCTGCAGAAAAGACACATGCTGGAGAAAAACCGTTCTTTTCTGCAGCATTTCTGCATAATGTCATCTTTCGCCGAAGCAGCGTTTTTTTTTTCTGCAGCAAAACATTTTACTGCAGTAAAATTGAAATCAAGAATGCTGCAGTAAAACGGTGCTGTTGTTTTACTGCAGAAAACCTGTTTACGTTTTTTCTGCAGCATTTTGTACTGGCTCTTGGCGGGTTATGACATTATTCAGTTATTCTGGAGAAAAACCGAAATGCTGGAGAAAAAAACTGTCTTTTCTGCACAATTTCTGCATAATGTCACCTTTCGCCGAAGCAATTACTGCAGTAAAACAGTTTTTCTGAAGCATAACGTTTACTTGGTTTTCTGCAGCATTATTGCGATTAACCTTTTCTTCAGAATAGTCTGTGACAGTTTTTCTGGAGAAAAACGAACGACCTTGTAAAGTAGCGTTTGTATTCGTCGCCCCCTGGGATAGTATAATAGTGTGTTCCGCAGTGTACCAATCAGAAGGCGTGTAGCATCACAATGGCGGCCGAACGTGAACAATTTCTGAAGCAAATCGAACACGAATGCGTTCGTCTGGGAAAATGTGACAATGTTGCTGACAGGTGCCATTGTTTAATTTGAAACTTTGAACTTCCGGCGGAAAGGAAGTCAGACAGACAAAATACATTCGTGTCACGCACAACGATTGGCCAGTAATTCTGGATGAGTCCATCTCTCGACAGAGGGGGGCTCGCGTGCTCCAACATTATAATGAGCCAGTACAAAATGCTGCAGAAAAAGTGTAAACAGGGTTTCTGCAGTAAAACAACAGCACCGTTTTACTGCAGCATTCTTGATTTCAATTTTGCTGCAGTAAAATGTTTTGCTCCAGAAATACCCGTTGCTTCGGCGAAAGATGACATTATGCAGAAATGCTGCAGAAAAGACAGTTTTTCTCCAGCATTTCTGTTTTTCTGCAGAATAACTGAATAATGCCAAAATGCTGAAGAAAAAGTGTAAACAGTTTTTCTCCAGTAAAACAACATCACCGTTTTACTGCAGCATTCTTAATTTCAATTTCAATTTTACTGCAGAAAAAAACGTTGCTCTCGCGAAAGATGACATTATGCAGAAATGCTGCAGAAACTTTTTCTCCAGCATTTATGTTTTTCTGCAGAATAACTGAATAAAGTCATAATCCGCTAAGGATACTCCTCCTCTCCGCCTACCCGACCGAAGCCGGGTGGCACAACACAATGCGCAATACACTACATCTGGTCAGTCAGTGGATCTCACAAGAACACACGTCCTCTCTCTCGCGCGCCTCTCAGAGTTCTCTCCTACACCCTGGCATGTACATACGTAATCAAACTTTTGCTAGAGTCACAAACATCCAATCAACATTTTAGTAACCACCCGTAACCACGACACTCTAAGCAGGTTCCGTGTTTCATTGGCCGTTAAACGTAAGACAAGAGGAAGGGGGAGGAACACAAAGGGGGGTGGGGGGTGGGGTGTGTGTCAAACAACTGACCACCTGCCAGCGATCCACCCGATCCGACAAAGGAATGAACACCCTCTTAACGAGGCTTAAAAGACACTGCTAGAGCATCCTCTGGGAAGCTACTCCCGGTTTGGCCATAAAAGTTACGCAATTGACCACGGCTACCCGTCTCTTCCTAGGAGACTAGTCACAACATGAACACAGGCGGCTAAGCGCTCTTAGGATCTATAGACCGGTGACTGGACATGTGCATCTCAAAATTTTAACTTAGATAAAGGCATTACACAAAACATAAAGCGATCGGCAACATGAACTACAAACACTAGACTGGACAATGACAACAACTTTACTCTATAATTGGTGACTGGTCACCCTGTCATAGTTGTTTTTACAGATGTATTTTCTTTTGACAGGTCTCTCTATTTAAAATTCCATGTGCCGTTTATAAAACAAAATACGGTACATTATTAATCATGCGAGTGTCAGAATATAGCGTGAAATCTCAGAGAGTGACACAACACAGCTTCCAATAGCTTTCCGCATTCTTCCGAGCGGCAGAGATGTTACAAAAAGACTAAGGCGTCACCTGCCCGCTGAAACAAAGCTTGTATCAGTGCTTTAGAAGCCAATTACTTGTTTGTTCCATCTTCATCGATCGAGGTGAATGTACTAACTGGATAACGGCGAGGCAGAAGACGCGTATGGCACCCTTTGAGTCAAGGGGGGCCGGGACTGACTGCTAGTCATTGTTATCTTCAAAGTTGGGGTCCATTTGCAGTTTTAAAAGCCGCAGACACGCACCCATGCACGTGCATGTACGATCTATATCATCATGTATACAGTGTTACGTGTCATTTTCACTTTTGGCATTAATCAGCCGCAAAGTTCCCATCCCACACACATGCACTTACACACCTCACCCCACAAGTTGCCAAATCAACTGCGAAGTTCTAATCACCGAGACAAAGGCAAAGGACAAAAATAAAACAAACAAACAAACACATGACGAAGACGAAGACAGCAAGCTCTCAGCCAGAAAGAACAAAGAGGGGGAGGGGGGAAGAAAGCAGCCATCCATCAAGCAGCGGCATAACTTTCCAGCACTGTGACATTTCTCCGCTCAGCTGCCAGCACGTGATTGTGTGTTAATGACAAACATGCACGTGCAGCGCGCGCTGTCTGGCAGCCAGTGCTAAGCACGTGCGCCTAGGAACCCACGCTGCGCCATCCAGGGCACGGGAGAAACGTGAGGATAGGATTGCGGAACGCGAGAGAGCGATAAAGACTTCTGGGTGTCAATTTACTGGGGTGCTGTCATGTCCCTTGCAGCATATACACCTGCAACAACACCAATCAACCCAGTTGTAACATTTTGTTCGGGGTAGGTAGGGGGTTCCCGGAAGAAAAGATGTTGCAAGAAAACTGCAAGGTATCTTGTGTTCTTTTAATTCCATGCGCTATTAGAGTTGTTCCTAAACATGTCCATCGATCAAGTCGTGAAAGCTCATTTGCTGGGAGAGGGGGGGGGGGGGGGGGGGGGGGGCGGGGGCACCAAGAGGAAAAGGTTTGGCAAGAATACTGCAAGAGAATGATTGTTGTGTTTTATTAATTTCTTGCGCTACCTGAGTTGTTACATTATATCCATCGATCAAGTTGTGACTGAAAACTCAGCTGCATAGACTGGGCTTCTCGTCTCCTATTTCTTCTTCGTGTTGTCCCTTTTGGTCTCCTTCTACTTCTTTTGTATTTTTTAGAATCTATCTTTAACAAAAAGAGAGAACAAAGCTTGATATGTATGTGGGAAGACCCTGGGCTAAATCCTTCCAGGTTGAATTGGTCCAAATACCAACAAATGAATGAATGAATGAATCAATCAACCAATCAATCAATCAATGCATCAATCAACTAATCAACCAATTTATCCAGCCAGCCATCCAAATACCACTCACCAATCTAATCAATGAAACCAAACAAAAATAAAACAATCAACAAACCTGCCTACCAACCAACCAACCACTCCGTCCCCCCATCCACCCTCCACCACCCATCCCTCCCATCCAATCTCTTCTTCATCCACCCTCCAATCCACCCAACCCTCAATTATGTTGCTGTTTATTGAAAAATATATATATTAACAGTTTTGCTGTTTAATAATATGTATAATTATGTGGGTTAGTTATCTTGTATAATTTGGCATTGGGGTGAGTTCTATTTATTACACCCCCGGTATAGTAGGGGTGTGTATAGGTTTCGCTCGATGTGTTTGTTTGTTTGTTTGTGTTCGCATATAGATCTCAAGAATGAACGGACCGATCGTCACCAAACTTGGTGAACAGGTTCTATACATTCCTGAGACGGTCCTTACAAAAATTGGGACCAGTCAAACACACGGTTAGGGAGTTATTGGTGGATTAAGATTCTACAAGGACTTATAGAGGGACATATTAATGGTCAAAGGGAAATAACCTTCTCAGTTGGTGGCAGTCAGAATGGTTATTTCCCTTTGACCAACGGGGGTGTTTTTCCTACCTCGGAGGAATTTCTTGTTCCTTTCACCCCCATGTCGCCCAAAGTTAGTCCAACTTGTTGGAAAAACAACCTTGAATCTTGAAATCCAAAACTCCCTCCGTCTACCGTCACTCTTGTCTGTGTACTTCAAAGGCCGATAGGTCGAAGGTCTTGGGAATGTTAGGTTTTGTCTAGAATTAAACGTTCCAACAATTTCACCTTTCTTATGTTTTGTAACCTTTCTTGTTTTGAAACCTTTCTTGGTTTTTGATTCTTGAACCTTGAACCTCAAACCTGTCCCCTGTTGTGTTTTCAGACACGACAGTGAGTTCGCGTTGTTTCGAGGAGAGGCAGGAGGCGCGGAAGACAGCCAGAAAGGCGTCCTCTGACGTCCTGATTCCATCCTGCAATCCTGATGGCACCTTCAGTGAGGTGCAGTGCCACAAGACCACGGGCTACTGCTGGTGTGTCACCAAAGACGGCAGACACATACCCGGCACCTCCGTGCAGGAGAGGAGACCCAGGTGTAAAGGTTGGTGGCACCTTACAGTTTCTGTCTATGTAGAGGTGTGTTATATGAACAGGTGTGTTGAACCCTAAAGTGTGTTGTCAATGTTGGTGTGCCGCCAAGGACGGCAGACACTTACCCGTTACCTTCGTGCAGGAGAGAAGGCCCAGGTGTAAAGGTTTGTTCAGGTGTATTGTCTATGCTGGTGTGTGATCAAGGACGACAGACACATACGCACCTTGCACCTCCGTGCACCTCAGTGTAAAGGTATGTTCAGGTGTGTTGTCTATGCTGGTGTGTCTCCAAGAACGGCAGACACATACCCGGCACCTTCGTGCAAGAGAGAAGGCCAAGGTGTTAAGGTATGTTCATGTTTTTTTGTCTATGCTAGTGTGTCACCAAGGACGGCACACATATACCCATTACCTTCGTGTGGGAAAGGAGGCCCCGGTGTAAAGGTATGTTCAGGTGTATTGTCTATGCTGGTGTGTCACCTACGACGACAGACACATATACCCGGCACCTCGATGCAGACTTTGAAAAGTAGACCCAGGTGTAAAGGTATGTTCAGGTGTATTGTCTATGCTTGTGTGTCACCAAGGACGGCAGACACATGCCTGTCTCTTTCGCGCAGGCGAAGACATCCAGGTGTAAAGGTATGCTCAGGTGTATTGACTTACTGGTGTGTCACCAAGGACGGCAGACACTTACCAGTTACCTTCGTGCAGGAGAAGACACCCAGGTGTAAAGGTATGCTCAGGTGTGTTGACAATGCTGGTGTGTCACACCAAAGACGGCAGGCACATACCTGGCATTCCTGTGCATGAAAGGATACCCATGTGTTGATGTATGTATATGTTCAGGTATTTTGTCTACGCTGGTGTGTATGCTAGTGTGTCCCCAAGGACGACAGATACTTTCGTGCAGGAGAAGAGACTCAGATGTAAAGGTATATATGTTCAGGTTGAGGTCAGTAGTACCTGACAGTGTTTTTGTGTCTACGTGATTGAGTGGGTTGAACGATTAGTGGCATAATGCATTTGATCTATACGTTTACAACACAGTGTCCTGTATTTGCACCTTTTTAAAATACAGTTTGTTTCTTTAATGACATGCACAAATCCCGTGTTCTTGTTTCAGGAAAAAGGCGGAGAAGAAAAGGTAGAAACAGTAAAAAGAAGAAGAAGCGGAAAGGTAAGTATATGCACATTAAGACGAAGAACAGGGTGGAAAAACCGCTTCTGAACATGTGCGGCAAAAATACTTGATCGATAATTTGTTTGTTTGTTTGTTTGTTTGCTTAACGCCCAGCCGACCACGAAGGGCCATATCAGGGCGGTGCTGCTTTGATTTTATTTCAAATGTCAAATGCAAAAAAGAAAAGACACATTTTCCATGATCTGATTTTCACCAGCTTCAAATATTCTTTGAGTGTATGCAGCATTTTACCTTGAGTGGTTTTAAAAGCCAGATAGAATAGACGAAGGCGTACGGTCGATTCTGTGAGGTTTCAGTGGCCTACAACAACCAAGTAATCAACTCCAAACGAGTTTGCAGTCAAGTGTGGTTTTGTTTTATGTTTTTTGTTCACTTTTGTCGGTAAAAAACCAAACAACTGCCACACATCAACCGGCATCTGGCCTTCATTTGATAGTTCTTAATCAGTGCCGTTTGAATCTTACAATACACAATTTCGTGTTCAATGATGTCTCAATTGGCCATAACACCCTGTGTCTGACGTGTCTGAAAACACCTCCGCGTAGAGGGGTTTTGCAGCCAGCGCATTGAAGATAAAGAGGGAAAATTTTCTCTGCTCGCGCGGCAGCAAGCAGGATGTCTCAGGACTGATAAGGTAAAGAGCAGGGTATGTAGGATTATGTGAACGTGCAAGCATATATTCTTACGTTTTGCCCATTATGCATGGCTTGGTATGTCCGTGTGTTTGTCAGCGTGCACGAGCAAGGAGCGACAGTCTTTCAACACAGACTTGGTCCGCGTCTTCCGGGAGGAGTACGAGAGGATGCTGACCGCCAGGGGACCGGAAGCCGTGAGTAAGTATATACTTCCGGCGTACACTCAGCTTCCGGTTTCATTCGTGATCGATTGATTTAAAGTGAAATACTTTATCGTCGAATTTTTTTCTTGATCTATATAATTATTTTTGAAAGTGTTGCACTCTGTACAAGCGAAGAAAGTTCAGGGCCTATTCCTTTTCTCATTTTCTCTGTTGAAAAATCAGCTCATAGTTAAAGACTAGTAAAAGTGGTTTCAATCATACTCTTTTTTTTATGATCCCAACTCGCATCTAGACAAGTGGCTGCACGGTTCAAGCGTTAGACAAAGAAAGAATTACAGGAATTAATACATTGTACGTATAGATATAGGCATATACTTGGTTCGTCGCTGGTGTGCTTTTGTAGAAAAAGTGTGTTCTTGAATATGCTTTTGGTTTGTTTTACTTTGATTCATTTTGAAGAACAGTACATTTGAAGTATTTTTTATTTATTTTGCTGTCGTTTATTCTTGAATGTTAGGTGACCCCTGACCCCCCACACCACAATGAACGTCGCCCAAAATGCAAAATCGAGCGTTCTTATTCGTAAATTTAAACACTTTGGCATTTAACTGCAGCAGAAATTTAAAGGCATTGTATCAAGATTACCACTAAAATCAGTCACAAATCACTTCCAAGCAACTTGAATAAAGATACTTATATTACCACCTTTTATTAACAATAACTCAAACTATTCTTTCCCCTGTGATTCGATCGTATACTTTGACCCATGGAATTTAAACCCCTTGGGCTTTTTGGACACTTGATGCAAGCCACTTCTGTCTGGAGAACAAATGCTAGCTCGTGCTCTGTTCTGTCCTTGATGACGTCACAGATGACGAAGCCCCGTCCGACGATGACGTCAGCATAGAGAAGAAGATCGTGGTGTGGAAGTTTGCCCAGCTGGACTCCAACGATGACGGAATGCTGAGCTTCAAAGAGATCCGCAGCTTTCGGCGGATGGTGAAGAAGCTTATCAAGCCTCGTCGTTGTGCCAAGCGTTTCCACCGCTACTGTGATAAGGACCACGACCGCCGCATCGAGAAGAAGGAGTGGACTCTCTGTCTGGGCGTCGACATTAAACGTAAGTCTCACAAGTTCCGAGTCTGGTGACGGTGATGGTGGTGGTGGTGGTTGTCCGGCTTTGCTGAAGTGACCACCACCACCACGTCATTTTGGCCTCTTCCAACCCCTTCCTCGACCTGACCCAATTGTCCCACACCTTTGTCCATCCTAATCCTGGTCCCTTTCCTAATCCTGGTCCCTTTCCTAGTCCTTGTCCCTTTCCTAGTCCAAATCCCTTGTCCGTTTCCTATTTATGTTGGTCTTTGTCCATCCCTTTGTCCACCTCTGTCTCTTCTCCAATCCTTGCCTTGGCCTTTGTCCACCTCTATCCCATGGCCATGTCCCTTGTCGAGCCCTTTGTTCAGCCTTTTCCCTTGTCATTAATCCTTGTCCAGGCCCTTGTCCACATGGTCACTTTTGTATACCCTTGTCCAAGTTGGATGATTTTTTCATTCTGGTGTTCACTCGCCTCATGCACCTTTACCATTAACTATATATCAACCCTTGAGCATGTAGAGTTGCAATTGTCTCCTCTTCGCCTTCCCCGCTATCACCATAAACCGATATTGATCTTTGCTGACACTAAATGCCTGTTCTACTTCTTTTCCAACTTTCATTATCTTACCTTTACTAACACAAACTGTGTTGATACGAATATAATATGCTGTCGGGTCATTGCAATGCGTACTTTCAACTGAACATGTAAGAGCTGAGTGCAGCCTTTTGTTGCGTAAATCGCATACTAAATTCTAGAAATAGGCAGCTTTTTGGCATATCTTCAATTGGAGGGATGGTCTTGTCCAACAAAAAAGCCTGAATAGATTTATGGCGGTGCACACGATCATGTACATGGTGAGGAAGGAAGGAATGAACCTGTTATTGCTTAGCTGTGAGGGAAATAAACCTTAGTTCTTTCTTTATCTCTCACGTGGATTAGGTGCAACGCAAACCTTCGACGATTGTAGAGGTGTGCAAGTTGTTGGACCGGCACGGTTGGCCTAGTGGTAAGGCGTCCGCCCCGTGATCGGGAGGTCGTGGGTTCGAACCCCGGCCGGGTCATACCTAAGACTTTAAAATTGGCAATCTAGTGGCTGCTCCGCCTGGCGTCTGGCATTATGGGGTTAGTGCTAGGACTGGTTGGTCCGGTGTCAGAATAATGTGACTGGGTGAGACATGAAGCCTGTGCTGCGACTTCTGTCTTGTGTGTGGCGCACGTTATATGTCAAAGCAGCACCGCCCTGATATGGCCCTTCGTGGTCGGCTGGGCGTTAAGCAAACAAACAAACAAATGTGCAAGTTGTATTTGTGCCAGTGACGTCAGCATCAGGTCACACTGTGTTCCTTGGTCAATGACTGTTAGGTCTGCCCTCACACAAGCCGCCACGGCAGCTCCGATCGCTGCCACATGTGGAAGGAATTCGCTATATCCCCGTAGATTACGTGAAACTCTAGCACAACGTTTACATTCGCTGGGCGCTTGACGTTTTGCTTTGACGTATTTCACGCACGTTTGTTTACCCAGCGTGCAAGCAGACATCAGCGCTATTGCAATGTTATTGTTCTATTTCGCAGTCATCTTTTTGGCCGCCTGCCTGCGTTGCTCTGAGCGCGGAACTCCGCAAAACATCGCAGCTCGGAAATGCTCCTCTCGCCAAAGACAATCTCTCTCTCTCTCTCTCTCTCTCTCTCTCTCTCTCTCTCTCTCCCTCTCTTTTTTTTGCTCCTCTCACCAAAGACAATATCTCTCTCTCTCTCTCTCTCTCTCTCTCTCTCTCTCTCTTTGTCTCTCTCTCTGTCTCTCTGTCTCTGTCTCTCTCTGTCTGTCTGTCTGTCTGCCTGTCTGTCTGTCTGTCTCTCTCTCTCTCTCTCTCTCTCTCTCTCTCTCTCTCTCTCTCTCTCTCTCTCTCTCTCTCTCTCTCTCTCTCTCGGCCCGCACGTGCGGCGGCTTGGACTCGCTCCAGACAGCTAAATGGCGCGCTTCTACCCGATGATATCTCGTCTTTGTGTGTCGGGCTGCAGATTACTCTCATGTGTTTTGCGTCCATCATACAGCCTGGCTGTGATTAGCGGGTAGTTGAGCGCTGTTAGCAGAGACTTGGCTGGACCTCTGGCGTTGATTCGAGGCTCCTCATCACAAGCTGGCGTCCATTATAGCGGGCCAGCAAATCATGAGCGCCACTCTAGGGTCTGTGGTCCGCTGCTTCTGATCGGCCGCTAAGTGATACCGAACATCTCCTGCAGTGAAACCCCCTTAGCCTTTTTTTAAGACCACCAAAACTCTGTGAACACTTGGAGGGATAATGTCTCAAAATAGAGGTACATTTACAGATGTTATCGACAGCAAATCTCCAATACCAGGGTTATAAAAGGCAAGAATCTAAACAATGGAGGTCTTCTGACAAACGAGGAGAAGATGACATTGTAGGGTCTTTCAGAGAGGTTCCACTGTCCTGCGAACCTGCTTGCCGTAACAGCAGAATATATTTGGGGGTTCACCCCAGGTGCGACTGGAGAGGTATCTTTGTGAGCTGAAGGATAATCTTTTCCGTCCGAGTAGCACTCTTGAGCTCGTAGCTATCATTCCTTTTTTTTTTTGTGCTTCCGGTCCCTAATCGTATCCACTTCTGTTTATACAAAACTTACCGCTGCAGATATAGAGACTAACATCGTTGAATGCCAAGTGTAAAGAATACCGCTACGCCGGTGTAACACGAAATTTTTACTCCACGAAAAATTTACTCCGGAGTAAAAATTTCGTAAGAAATTCTTACTCCGAGTAACTTTTTCGTACGAGAAAAGAACTCCCCAAGGCACGAAAAAATTACTCCCTCCATGAAATTTTTACTCCCCATTTTTTTTTACATCTAGTAAAAATCTCGTTCGCGAAAATGGGATACGGGCGAAGGGATAATGCCAATAATTATGTGATCTCGCGCAAACGTATGTCGCGCTACCCTCCCTCCATCCCTTCCACCACCAAGACTAACAAGGGACAAGGGAGTAAACATTTCGTACACCTGGCATGGGAAGTTAAATTGCTCGTGTTAGGGTGAAGAAATTTATTCGTTTTTTATTCGTCAGGGGAGAAACATTTTTGTTCGAAATGTTTACTCGGAACTCACCTGTCGTGGGGAGTAATTTTCTCGTGTTATGGGGGAGTACTTTTTTCGTAAAGGGAGTAACATTTTCGTACGAAATATTTCTTCCGGAGTAAAAATCTCGTGGGAGTAATTTGCTCGTGTTACACCGGTCTTCCAGACTCTCACGGCTTTGCCCTCTATGTAACTGTTCTTTCCCTTACAAAAATTCCTCTCTGCTCAGAAAGCAACCAGGCACTTGATTTTTGGTATGTGTCCAAAGTGGAATGATGCTCTTATCCCACGTGAAAGACTGGACGGATCGATGGTGGTGTGCATGATGGTGTACACGGGAAGAAATTTATCTTTAAAGATGTACGCAGGGCTTCGCGAAGTAGCGGGACTTGTGCATGGAGACATAGAGACCAGGGCCGGACCAAATGAGTTGTAAGGGGGGGGGGGGGTTCCTCTTTTTTTTTGGGGGGGGGGGGGGGGCAAATCAGCGAAGTGGCGAAGCAGGCGCGCGAACTAGGGGGGTCCGGGGGCATGCTCCCCCGGAACATTTTTGAAAAACGGTTAAAATCTGTGCAATCTGGTGCATTAATTCTGGGCCTTGTTTTGAGGGTTAAGAGCAGCATTGTTTTGGTTGTGAGAGACACCCACAAAATTTATTTAAAAAAAACAACCAAAAAAAACCCACTCAAAGCAAGGTACATGCTTTTTCCAGGGGTGGGGTTCCGGAACCCCCCCCCCCCCCCCCCCCTGGGTCCGGCCCTGGAGACTGCAATTATGATCATCGTAAATCAAGCGAACCATTGCCAGCTTCACCCACTATGTATTTTTTTTCTCATAAGCAAGCAGGGAGGTCAAAAAAGGACCAAGCCCCTCAGTTCAACTTCAGTTTGATCTCCTGGTTCTTTGACTTGAAGAGCTAGTGTCGGTCTTCGTCGCGGTAACTATTGGACAGTGCAGTGTACGTAGTGCACCATTGACTGCTTCTTTTTCGATGCACGTTTTCTCATGAGTATGCAGGATTGGCAAAAAAGGGCCGAACCTCTCTAACTTCAGAGTTTGATCTACTGGTCCTTAATGGAGACTGGAGAACTAATGTCGGTCTTCGTCGCAGTAACTCTTAGACAGCGCAGTGGACCATTGACTGCTTTTTTTTTCTATACACTTTTTTTCACGAGTTTGCAGGGTGAGCAAAAAGGTCCGAACCCCTCTAACTTGAGAGTTTAGTCTAATGATGCTTGGTGTGTAGAGCTACTGTCAGTCTTGTGACTTTAACTTCTGGACGCTTGAGTGAATGTCATAACTCATTTCATTACTTCCTGGCTTCATGCCAACGGTCAACGGTAGTTTTTAACGTCCAAGAAACAAAAAAGAAGCAATCGTTCCAAACAGTAAGTGGCTCGCCTTGAAAATGACGCAGATGCATCCTTCTGGTGCCTGAGAGAATAAGATGCATTCATATGACCAAACAAATTACATCCTTTAATTATGACGTTGGTAGAGTTCAACGTTGCCATGTTATTGATAGCTCAGGTGTACGTTTACGATGTAGTGCGAGTGAACTCTTCACGTTCTTTTCTTTTCTCGTAGGAAATACAAGACAGGTTTTGGGATTTCATTCCCAAAAGAATGCGCGCAGAGTTTTGATCTAATGCCCCTCTAAAAGGGATAGCATGACAGAAAACATTTTTACAAAAAAACAACACAAAACAAGTCGCGTAAGGCGAAAATACAATATTTAGTCAAGTAGCTGTCGAACTCACAGAATGAAACTGAACGCAATGCCATTTTTCAGCAAGACCGTATACTCGTAGCATCGTCAGTCCACCGCTCATGGCAAAGGCAGTGAAATTGACAAGAAGAGCGGGGTATTCGTTGCGCTGAGAAGGATAGCACGCTTTTCTGTACCTCTCTTTGTTTTAACTTTCTGAGCGTGTTTTTAATCCAAACATATCATATCTATATGTTTTTGGAATCAGGAACCGACAAGGAATAAGATGAAAGTGTTTTTAAATTGATTTGGACAATTTAATTTTGATAATAATTTTTATATATTTAATTTTCAGAGCTTGTTTTTAATCCGAATATAACATATTTATATGTTTTTGGAATGAGCAAATGATGGAGAATAAGATAAACGTAAATTTGGATCGTTTTGAAAATTTTTATTTTTTTTTACAATTTTCAGATTTTTAATGACCAAAGTCATTAATTAATTTTTAAGCCACCAAGCTGAAATGCAATACCAAACCCCGGGCTTCGTCGAAGATTACTTGACCAAAATTTCAACCAATTTGGTTGAAAAATGAGGGCGTGACAGTGCCGCCTCAACTTTCACGAAAAGCCGGATATGACGTCATCAAAGAGATTTATCAAAAAAATTAAAAGAAAGTTCGGGGATTTCATACCCAGGAACTCTCATGTCAAATTTCATAAAGATCTGTCAAGTAGTTTAGTCTGAATCGCTCTACACACACACACACACACACACACACACACACACACACACACAGACACACACACACACACACACGCACATACACCACGACCCTCGTTTCGATTCCCCCTCGATGTTAAAATATTTAGTCAAAACTTGACTAAATATAAAAAAAGCCACTAATATTAGCCATAGCTTTTGCTTGTTGCACTGCACACCGAGTGCATACTTGTGTCCTTAAAATAATTATATGGCATTCAGGGGAACTCATAGTTTTTGTGGGCGTCATTTCAAGTTAGTTTATGTTGTGTAAAGTTTATGCAAAGCCATTTTGTAACATGCCTCATAAAGTTGGTCAGTAGGCCAAAGAAGAAAAGCCCCGAAGATTCAGTCCATATGTCTCTTTTTCTGTTCAACCAGTTTTAAAACATTTTCCCTCACGTGTTAATGCAATTGGCCTGATGGTCACGATGAAATTAGTTTCAGCAAGAATGGCCAAGGATTAGCCAAGGACAGGACGCTTGGATGGCGTGGTTCCCATTGATAGATTCCTAAGCACACACACCTTGCAGTCGTTAGCGACAACCCACTTTATTATAATTACGAATGATTCTTATGGTAATCCGACGAAACTTCTCAGCAATGCTCTCTCTGTGTCTGTCCGTCTGTCTGTCTCGCCATCTCTTGTTCTTCACTTTCTCTCCCCCCCCCCTCTCTCTCTATCGGACTCCGTCTGTAGCTGTCTGTCTGTCTGTCTGTCTATCTCTTGGTCTTCACTTACTCTCTCCCCCTCACTCTCTCTATCGGAATCCGTCTGTCTGTTTCTCTCTCCATCGTCATGTCTATCTCTGTCTCTTTAATTTCGCTTTGAATTGCAATCATTCATTTGGTCACATTGCTTATTGTATACCTTGGCCCAACGCATTTCGTTGCCAGTGTGAGTCCTACCTCCCATGCCCCTCTCGCCCCTATCTGACCCCTTCCGTTTGTAACTCTCTTCCCAAGGCTGTTCCTTCACACACACACCCAGGCCTTCCCTTCACACACACCCAGGCCTTCCCTTCACACACACCCAGGCCTTCCCTTCACACACACACCCAGGCCTTCCCTTCACACACACACCCAGGCCTTCCCTTCACACACACACCCAGGCCATCCCTTCACACACACACCCAGGCCTTCCCTTCAGTGACCCCTCCCGTCCCCCCAACACCATCCCTATGTTTGGCCTGACTCCTCTCCACTGATTGCAAGCGTGAGACTGTGTGTGTGTGTGTGTGTGTGTGTGTGTGTGTGTGTGTGTGTGTGTGTGTGTGCGTGCGTTTATGTGTGTGTGCGGTGTGTGTGTGTGTGTGTGTGTGTGTGTGTGTGGGTGTGTGTGCGTGCGTGCGCGCATGTAGGCTATACGTGCTTGCATGCGTGTGTATTTGTGTGCGTGTGCCTGTCTGTGAGTGCGTGTGTGCGTACGTGCGTGCGGCGTGTGCGGGCGTGTATGCCTGTGTGCGTGCTTATGATGCGTGCGAGTGTAAGTGTATGTGTGTTATGGAATGCACGTGCATGTCCAGCTTTTCACTGTAAATATGAACAAGAGTTATGTATTCTGAATGTCTGTCAGAGTTTGATGAGCTATTTTTGGTAAACAAAACAGTATGGGAAAATTGGTTTGTTTTCTATAAGTTTTATAGGTTAAAGTTTTCTTCTGTGTTTCGTAACCCATTCAAAAAGGTGGCCCATAACTGTCGTGTTTTTCCTTTCTTCACTCTTAGTCGCAAAGGAGACACAACGAGTTGTGTAGGTTCTGTAGATTTATTAACAGCTGGAACAACGGTGACAATATCTCTCAGCACAGTGTAAGAAAGAACAAGTGCAAGACTGGTAAAGAACAACCATACGTGTGCGCAGCCCTACTTATATAGTTAATGGACATACGAGAATATTCGGGAAACATCGACACTAATCTGGTTATTTATGGTCTGTCCGATGAGCGTCTACGCTTACGTCATGAGTGACTGCGCACTTAATCAAAGTAAGTTCCATAATGTTCTTTATCCTTCCATTCGATTCCAGTGGTATCTAGCGATCTCCACAACAATAACTGTTTTCTTTGACCCGTTTTTAAACATCTGGAGAAAAACGGCTGACTAATAGAGATATTATTGTCAATGAAATGTGAACCTTTTTTTTCTTTGTTTTCTTCTTTATATTTTTCTTTCAAATTTTTTTTTCTTGCTGACTTTCTTCCCATCTTTCTCTCTTTTTATATTTAGTCAAGTTTTGACTAAATATTTTAACATCGAGGGGGAATCGAAACGAGGGTCGTGGTGTATGTGCGTGTGTGTGTGTGTCTGTGTGTGTGTGTGTGTGTAGAGCGATTCAGACTAAACTACTGGACCGATCTTTATGAAATTTGACATGAGAGTTCCTGGGTATGAAATCCCCGAACGTTTTCTTCATTTTTTTGATAAATGTCTTTGATGACGTCATATCCGTCATATTTCGTGAAAGTTGAGGCGGCACTGTCACGCCCTCATTTTTCAACCAAATTCATTGAAATTTTGGTCAAGTAATCTTCGACGAAGCCTGGACTTCGGTTTTGCATTTCAGCTTGGTGGCTTAAAAATTAATTAATGACTTTGGTCATTAAAAGTCTGAAAATTGTAAAAAAAAATAAAAATTTATAAAACGATCCAAATTTACGTTTATCTTATTCTCCATCATTTGCTGATTCCAAAAACATATAAATATGTTATATTCGGATTAAAAACAAGCTCTGAAAATTAAATATATAAAAATTATTATCAAAATTAAATTGTCCAAATCAATTTAAAAACACTTTCATCTTATTCCATGTCGGTTCCTGATTCCAAAAACATATAGATATGATATGTTTGGATTAAAAACACGCTCAGAAAGTTAAAACAAAGAGAGGTACAGAAAAGCGTGCTATCCTTCTTAGCGCAACTACTACCCCGCTCTTCTTGTCAATTTCACTGCCTTTGCCATGAGCGGTGGACTGACGATGCTACGAGTATACGGTCTTGCTAAAAAATGGCATTGCGTTCAGTTTCATTCTGTGAGTTCGACAGCTACTTGACTAAATATTGTATTTTCGCCTTACGCGACTTGTTTTTTTATCTGTCTGCCTTTCTTTCTGCCTTTCCTTGTTTTGTTTTTTCCTTTATTCTTTCTTGTATTCTTTCTTTCTTTCTTTGCTCCTTTCTTTGTTTCTTTCTTTCTTTCTTTCCTTCTTTTTTGTTTGCTTTTTTGTTTTGTTTTTTCATTCTAGATTGCAATAATTTTAAATCTGATTTATGGCTGGGCAAAGAAAGGTGAGCGAAAGAAGGCCGTGAACACGCGTGAGCAAGGCTGAGCGGTATGAACGATATTGCGAGAAAAAGAAGTGCGATACTTCAGAACGAATGCACCCGTTCTCCAGTCCTCCACCCCTAGCCCCCCCCCCCTCCCCCCCCCCCCCTGCTGCATGCGGTGACACGGGCAATGTGCAATACTTAGTTTAAGGAGAGGATGAGAGCGCGTGCTGACACTCCTGGTTTATAGTGTCTTTTCGAATATTCATTGCTCTCAACTCAGACGGCCTCACGACCGACAGCCCCGTGGACAAACAAGGTGACGGTAGGCCCTCTTTTCATTGGTCGGTTGTCATGCTGTCTGACTTATTTAAACAAACACAAAAAAAGGTGTGGTTTTTTTTAAAAAAGAGGGGGGATAAAGAAGAGAAAAAAATATCATCGAATGCCATTCATGTCCCATATTGGTCCTAGTTACCTCAGAGGAGGTTAAACCCCAATAGTCAGTCAGAGAAAAAAAAGTATTTGTTTGTTTATTTTTTTATTATGTGTGTTTTAGAAATGCAGACTTTGTTGATTTGTTAGTTTGTTACTTTTGCTCTCCTGGTGTTTGTTCACCATACTGAAGCAACTTTCCCTAAAATGGACGAATTGTTGAAAATACACCCCCCCCCCTCCCCCCTTTCATTGACGAAGAATGTCAAATTATCTTTAACTGACATTGATCCAGTTGGAGATTTTCAGACCTAAATTCTGTTTCGGTCCGAAATCTGGTCAAAGCTTCTTCACACATTTTCACTCGTACTACATACTAAACAAAAACTAAATTAAAAAATTGTGTGTGTGTGTCAGTTCTTGTCAGGCAGCATTGCAATTAGATCTGTATGTGTAACCTGTGTTACTTGAATTTTGCTCGTTGTGGTCATTGCATTGGCAATTTATTACCTATGATTTTAAATGCATGCTAGCCTATATGTATACTTTGTTGTATAATGCCTTGAGTCGTATTTGTGTTTTTTGTCGTTGTTTTGAAATTGTTGTGGTGTCTGTTCAGATGTTCTCTTGTCTCTTTCTCGTAGTGTTGTTTTTCATTGAAGCTTTAAAAGTTTGATTAGATCATAAATTTCACAGGAAACGTTGTAGTTATAGCTAAAAGGGAAGTATTTAACTCACAGATACACAATGATGTAAAGATGGTACCAAACATAAGACATAATGTGCACAATCTAAATTTTAAATGAGACCTGACTGTGTATTATTATTTTTTTTAAATTTTTTTATTATTTTTTTTTTTTTACCTAGCCTGGACATGTGATATACATTTTTTTCTTTTTTTTTCTCTTCACTACAGTTACTCTAACGTTACAGCTATTTCATTCACCTTTGCTATGTCTAGTAGTTTGTGCGTTTGTTTGCGTGTATGTGCGTGTGTGTGTGTGTGAGTGTGTGTGTGTGTGTGTGTGTGTGTGTGTGTTGTTGTTGTTGTTCCCATATTTCTGTTAAATAATATCATTTTCAGCGGGACAATACATAACAAGTTAATTAATCCAACGCTCGATGGACAAAAGACGAGACTTTACAAATTACCAATTACAGTACTAGTTTTCAGCACAGCATCATACGGCGCATATATAAATAACTTTACATTAACAGCACTATACTACTATTTATCTATATTCTTATACACAGTTCAATTTTACTAGAGATTTCGAAGTCGAGCTTGGTTCTGAAATAAGACCTTCATGACTGTGTATTGTTGTTTTGTGTAAGTTCATAGATCTGCAACTATCGTAACATCCAATATCCAGTTCCAAAAGGAACATCGGACAAACTTATTGACGGTGGTTTCGTTATCCCTTTTCGCATAATATACTAACTCACTCTCACAGTTCGTTTATTCCCATGCGGAATGTTTACACAATTGTATCTCCAATATGCAATGTTACTGTAGTTGTACTGAAGCATTACGTTTCTTCTTGTTTAAAACGGGCTAAGCTTTGTCGACTGTCTTTCATAGGTTTTCGTGTTTTCCCCCCTTCTCGTTGGAACTTTGTTGTCGTTTCTTTATCTTTTTATATGCATGGTGTTAGTTGTGTGTTGTTATTACGTGAGTATGAAAACGTTGCTGTAAATGTGTATAACATTATGAACTAAACCGTTGTGGTTTAATTAAAATCGTGTGTTTTTCCCATTAGCAAAGGGCGTGACGTGTCTGTTAACTGAGAGCAACGTCCAAAAAAATAGTTTCATTTTGTGATTGATATTCTAATAAAGCAATGTTTTGGTTTTAAACAGGTGTTTTGCTAGACTTTTAGATGTCAGGGGTGGGACTTTTCCGCGAATCCGCGGATTTCCGCGGACACAACTTACGAATTCCGCTGGGGTAATCTATTTTTCCGCGTCCCATTTCATCACAGTATCTATAACTTGTTGACTGAATGATATGGAGAGAAGTGAAGATGGAACAGAACACTGGAGGCTGACTGAAAACTCCTGATAACTAATGGTCATTTTGAGCTGCTTCTTCTTCTTCTTCTTCTTCTTCTTCTTCTTCAGCGTTCCAGAATGTTCTGGTTACGTGTGAGCTCGTTTGCCCATTTGGGTTCCCCAAACTATACTTTGAGAGCATAGTCAGCTTCACTCCGCTTTCGTTGAGTAGGCATGCTGGGTATTTTCGTGTTTCCATAACCCACCGAACCCCGACATGGATTACAGGATCTTTTCCGTGCGCACTTGGTCTTGTGCTTGCGTGTACACACGAAGGGGGTTAAGTAACTAGCAGGTCAGCACATAAGTTGACCTGGGAGATCGGAAAAATCTCCACTCTTAACCCACCAGGCGGCAGCGACCGGGATTCGAACACACGACCTCCCGATTAGGAGGCCGACGTCTTACCACCACGCCACTGCGCCCGTCATTTTGAGCTTCAATGCATTGGGGCGTCACTTGGATCATACTATTGCCAGTATTGGATTATGGATACATGGTTCATAACGTAAATATGCACCATTACAATGTTACCATTGTTGTGTGAATTTTTTTTTTTTTTTTTTTTTTTTAGGGGGGGGGTGAGGAGAATGTCTTTTTATCTGATCCAAAACGAGTTGAATTTTAGTATCAGAATGCACCAGATTGCACAGATTTTAATATACCATTTAAAAAAAATTCGGGGGAGCATGCCCCCGAACCCCCCTGAAAAAAGGGATTTCCTCGTTTTTCATCACAAGAGAGTCCCACCCCTGAGATATAGATGAAGTAACATTTGGTGTGTTTTGCCTTAATTTGGATCACTGTTGGATCAATCAGATGTGTAGCTTTGACCAGTGTTCTGATAGATTTGTTCAAGGGTCTGCTAGCTTTCCCTAGAATCATTTGGATTCCTGCTGTAGCATTAGTCTTGTGCTGTTTTATTAGAACTACTTTTTTTTTTTAATTTCTCTTTGTTTAGATTTACTCTTGTCGTTTGTCTATAAAAATCTGAGCTGTTCAGTTAGAATTATAGTTATTAGTAGCACATCTTTTGCAATCACTCCATTGTGTAGGATTACGACGTAGTGTCATAGTAAGAGTACGGGTAGAAAGGGTTTATCTCTCTCTCTGTCGTACACTTTATTTTATTTCATTAGTAATCTGCCTTTTTTTTTCATTTCTGGTTGTCAGTTTGTTTGCTGAAACATTAATTTTTAGATAGTTTTAAATCAGGCTTGATCAATTTGTTTGCTGACAAATCGATTATTATCATTACTATTATGTTTGATTTTTAAAATTGTATTGTTGTAATTTTATTAGTTTTTTGTAAAGCTTGCTTTGAGTTCTAATAGTTTGCTGCTGGTTTCTGTTGCCGCTCACTTGTGGCGTGTCCTGGCCCTGTGGGCGCGGCTGTGGGTGTGGTTCTCCGCGTGGGTGTGTCTAGATCCCATTATCAGGCCCCTCCCTCCGGTGCCGCGCCCCCCCTCGGGCAGCTTGCCGCCACTGTCCAGTCGCTCCGTCACTCCCTTCACTGCTCGCAAGAACAGGACAGGTACTCACAGCGTCTCATTGGCTCTTTACTGTCACGTGGAGTGTAGTCCCGTCACCATCAGAAAAAGCAGATGCTGATTGGTTAAAATTGGAAAAAAAAGAAAAAAAAAGACAGTTTATACGTTTAACTTGTTGTGCTCCCCATTTGTGAATATACACGAGTTCTTGATTGTGTAAAACGAATGAGAAATAAACCACTGCTTCTATTGAAAGAAATAATGGAAAAAGAGAGGGGAAAACAAATTTGCTACTGCCTTAAAAGTTGCTTGCAAATAAATAAGCTGGGATACGGAATGCCTTAAAAGCACAGTCCTTTTTTTGCTCACCATCTCAGATCTGGCAATGCTTTTACGCTGGAGAAGATCTTCCTTCCATTTGGACGCATACCAAATATCAACATCCCTGCTGCCTTCTGGGAAGAGTGGGAATTTGTATTATGACTTCATTTCTAAAAAGCCACTGATGTGTCTACCTGAGAAATTGATTCATACAAAATTGCCACAATGCACAGGAATGGCCGAAGTTGTTGATTTGTAGTATCTGTCCAAATGGAGGGATGTTCTTATCGAGTGTAAAACCCTGGTCAGATCTCCAATGGTGAGCCGAAGCTTGTACACGGGAAGGGCGGAGAGAGAGAGAGAGAGAGAGAGAGAGAGAGAGAGAGAGAGAGAGAAAGAGAGAGAGCGAGAGACTGAGAGAGAGAGAGCGAGAGAGAGAGAGAGAGAGAGAGAGAAAGAGAGAGAGAGAGAGAGAGAGAGAGAGAGAGAGAGAGAGATGCTCACACAATAGAGAAACTAACTGATAAGTGCACAACGAACGAGGCGATAACTGTTCTGCGAGTGATATTGAAAATGGTCAAGGATTGAGCGGAGGAGGAGGGAGGGGTGACGCAAACTGGACGGAGGGACTAGGAACTCTTGGTTGCTTGCTTGCCTTTTTTGCATGAAGCTACTGGACAACAGGAAGGTCAGGTAAACTTTGGCCAATTGGTCGACTCTTTCAACGTAGCATAGTTTCAAGACAAAGGGAAGTAATTTCTTCAAAAATGTTGAAGATCTCTATCGTATGCTTCAACGTCAACAAGTTTCCAAAAGAAATGGCAAAACAAGTTAAGTGGTTCTGAAGGCATACCGTTTTTGTTTGGGTGCCTATTACCATTTTCAAATGAAGCGAAGAAAAAAATAATCTTGATGGTTTTTGAACGTTTTTTTTTCAGTCTTTGCAAAGTAGAATAGTCTTTTAAACGATTTGAACAAAAATCACTTTAAAGGGAGGAAAGTCGAGATTTCTCCTATCGCCTACACCGCAGTTACTTCCCTCCGCACTCGTTTGCTTACCTCCCTTCCACCGCTCAGTTTTCTGCTTTTGACTACTGCTGATTTGAATAGTGGCTTTCAGTTTAGTGAGAATTGTGCACACGTCACTTCCCGTACGTCATAGTTTGTGGGGATAGTGTTAGATCTTTAGTGGCCCCTGAGAAGAGTTAGAGGGTCACGGTGGTGGTAGCATGAGAAGACAAAGCTAATGATGAAGACGATGATGAGGTTGATGGTGTTGATAAGAAATCAGTCATTGACGGGAATATTGATGATGGAGAGGGTAAAAATGGTGGTTGTGGTGATGGTTGTATGTGTGTTTTCGTGTGTTCTGCTCGAAATGAGTGTACAAAATATACGAACACAACTTTAAAGTGCAGTTATTTGTCAGTCACTGCCGCTTCAGTAGTCACATTCCGTCAGTTAGTTAGTTATCTGTCACTGCAATATATTTATCTTTTGATCAAAGATCCGTCTAGTGAATTAGCGTCTGTTTAACCGCCTTCTCTAGTTCCCTCTCTGCTTGTTTCCCTCATCTCACGCCTGCCCCTGCCGCCGCTAGACTCCGGCAAGAAGAGCTGTCTGGAGGAGAGACAGGCTGCCATGCTGCACTCCCGCGAGGAGCCCACCGCCAACATCTATATCCCCCGTTGCCAGGACAACGGCCTGTGGAGCCAGGCGCAGTGTCACGAGGCCACGCAGTACTGCTGGTGCGTGTCGGAAGATTCGGGAATTCCCATTCCTGGCATCGCCACTTACAGGGTGGAGCCCAACTGTACCATCCGGGACGACCGCCAGATAAAAGGTACTGGGGTTCCCTACTGTTCTGTTACCATAGTGCTCTCATAGGGTTTCCTTACTGTTTTCACAAGGGGTTCCCGACTGTTCCGTTATCACTGGGGTAACCATGGTGCTCTCATAGGTTTTCCTGACCGTTTTCACTGGGGTTCCCGACTGTTCCGTTATCACTGGGGTAACCATGGTGCTCTCATAGGTTTTCCTGACCGTTTTCACTGGGGTTCCCAACTGTTCCGTTATCACTGGGGTAACCATTATGCTCTCATAGGGTTTCCTTGCTGTTTTCACTGGGGTTTCCGACTGTTCCGTTATCAATGGGGTAACCATGGTGCTCTCATTGGGATTCCTTGCTGTTTTTACTTGGGTTCCCAACTGTTCCGTTATCAATGGGGTAACCATGGTGCTCTCATTGGGATTCCTTGCTGTTTTTACTTGGGTTCCCAACTGTTCCGTTATCAATGGGGTAACCATGGTGCTCTCATAGGGTTTCTTTGCTGTTTTCACTGGGGTTCCCGACTGTTCCGTTATCAATGGGGTAACCATGGTGCTCTCATAGGGTTTCCTTGCTGTTTTCACTGGGGTTCCCAACTGTTCCGTTATCAATGGGGTAACCATAGTGCTCTCAGAAGATTCCTTGCTGTTTTCACTGGGGTTCCCAACTGTTCCGTTATCAGTGGGGTAACCATTGTGCTCTCATAGGGTTTCTTTGCTGTTTTCACTGGGGTTCCCGACTGTTCCGTTATCAGTGGGGTAACCATAGTGCTCTCATAGGGTTTCCTTGCTGTTTTCACTGGGGTTCCCAACTGTTCCGTTATCAATGGGGTAACCATGGTGCTCTCATAGGGTTTCCTTGCTGTTTTCACTGGGGTTCCCGACTGTTCCGTTATCAGTGGGGTAACCATGGTGCTTTCGTAGGGTTTCCTTACTGTTTTCACTGGGGTTCCCAACTGTTCCGTTATCAATGGGGTAACCATAGTGCTCTCATAGGGTTTCCTTGCTGTTTTCACTGGGTTTCCCAACTGTTCCGTTATCAATGGGGTAACCATAGTGCTCTCATAGGGTTTCCTTGCTGTTTTCACTGGGGTTCCCAACTGTTCCGTTATCAATGGGGTAACCACAGTGCTCTCATAGGGTTTCCTTGCTGTTTTCACTGGGGTTCCCAACTGTTCCGTTATCAATGGGGTAACCATGGTGCTCTCATAGGGTTTCCTTGCTGTTTTCACTGGGGTTCCCAACTGTTCCGTTATCAATGGGGTAACCATAGTGCTCTCATAGGGTTTCCTTGCTGTTTTCACTGGGGTTCCCAACTGTTCCGTTATCAATGGGGTAACCATAGTGCTCTCAGGAGATTCCTTGCTGTTTTCACTGGGGTTCCCAACTGTTCCGTTATCAGTGGGGTAACCATAGTGCTTTCGTAGGGTTTCCTTACTGTTTTCACTGGGGTTCCCAACTGTTCCGTTATCAGTGGGGTAACCATAGTGCTCTCATAGGGTTTCCTTGCTGTTTTCACTGGGGTTCCCAACTGTTCCGTTATCAATGGGGTAACCATAATGCTCTCATAGGGTTTCTTTGCTGTTTTCACTGGGGTTCCCGACTGTTCCGTTATCAGTGGGGTAACCACAGTGCTCTCATAGGGTTTCCTTGCTGTTTTCACTGGGGTTCCCAACTGTTCCGTTATCAGTGGGGTAACCATAGTGCTCTCATAGGGTTTCCTTGCTGTTTTCACTGGGGTTCCCGACTGTTCCGTTATCAGTGGGGTAACCATAGTGCTCTCATAGGGTTTCCTTGCTGTTTTCACTGGGGTTCCCAACTGTTCCGTTATCACTGGGGTAACCATTATGCTCTCATAGGGTTTCCTTGCTGTTTTCACTGGGGTTTCCGACTGTTCCGTTATCAATGGGGTAACCATGGTGCTCTCATAGGGTTTCTTTGCTGTTTTCACTGGGGTTCCCAACTGTTCCGTTATCAATGGGGTAACCACAGTGCTCTCATAGGGTTTCCTTGCTGTTTTCACTGGGGTTCCCAACTGTTCCGTTATCAGTGGGGTAACCATAGTGCTCTCATAGGGTTTCCTTGCTGTTTTCACTGGGGTTCCCAACTGTTCCGTTATCAATGGGGTAACCACAGTGCTCTCATAGGGTTTCCTTGCTGTTTTCACTGGGGTTCCCAACTGTTCCGTTATCAATGGGGTAACCATGGTGCTCTCATAGGGTTTCCTTGCTGTTTTCACTGGGGTTCCCAACTGTTCCGTTATCAATGGGGTAACCATAGTGCTCTCATAGGGTTTCCTTGCTGTTTTCACTGGGGTTCCCAACTGTTCCGTTATCAGTGGGGTAACCATAGTGCTCTCATAGGGTTACCTTGCTGTTTTCACTGGGGTTCCCAACTGTTCCGTTATCAGTGGGGTAACCATAGTGCTCTCATAGGGTTACCTTGCTGTTTTCACTGGGGTTCCCAACTGTTCCGTTATCAGTGGGGTAACCATAATGCTCTCACGGGGGTTCCTTGCTGTTCTCACTGGGGTTCCCAACTGTTCTCTTGGCCGTTACAATTGGATTTCCTAACTCTTCTGTTTGCTATCAGCATTGGAGTTATTTCAAATTCTCATGGCTTTTTCTAAAGGGATTTGTGTGTACGTGAAATAAATAAAAACAATTAGCTTATTTACAGCTGCCGTAGCAAATGTTACTTTCATTGGAAACACCCAAAGCAAAGAATGCAATCTGAAAATCATTTGAACGCTTTTATATGTAGAAATTATATCCCTTTCCTTAGGAGAGTAGCTTTACTTAGAAAAACATTTACTGAAAATGACCCTTATGGCAAGATCAGCTATAATTGCTCTCGTGTATCACTGACTAAAACACAAATGAAGGCAATATATATATAACCAAACTTGCATTGTTCTAAATTACTTTCACCATACAGAGTGTCATATTTACGAATGCGTTTTATGCTTTTTTCCAAAAAAAATGGTCCCCCCGCGGGTTAGGGGGAAGAATTTATCCCCAGCATGTCGTAAGAGGCGACTAACGGATTCTGTTTCTCCTTTTACCCTTGTTAAGTGTTTCTTGTATAGAATATAGTCAATGTTTGTAAAGATTTTAGTCAAGCAGTATGTAAGAAATGTTAAGTCCTTTGTACTGGAAACTTGCCTTCTCCAAGTAAGGTCATATATTGTAGTACGTTGCAAGCCCCTGGAGCAATTTTTTGATTAGTGCTTTTGTGAACAAGAAACAATTAACAAGTGGCTCTATCCCATCTCCCCCCTTTCCCCGTCGCGATATAACCTTGAACGGTTGAAAACGACGTTAAACGCCAAATAAAGAAAGAAAGAATAAAATGGTTTTGAATACATCATGAGTAAGAGTGCCTTTTCTTTAATAACTTTTCACGGTGTTGAGTGTCATTGTTGTAGAATACTATAATTGTAAATATATTTCACAACGCAGAGTGCCTTTTTTTTTATATATATATATATAACTTTCACGATGCAGAGTGTCATTTCTGGAACTGAGTTTCAAGGTGTTAAGTTTTATTTTTTAAATGTGTTTCCTAATATAGAGTGCTCGGTAGTCCCCGCTTACTACGCAATAGCAGGCTTTTCCTTTTCAGGCTGCCCCTTTGAGCAGAAACGTCGCTTCATCGTCGACCTGATGGCGGACCTCACCCAGGAAATGAACGCCGCCAATACTTCTGCGCAGCCGCTGTGAGTGTTTCTAGATCCGGTTTATTTTTCAAATTATTCTGGTTAAAAAAACCTGGGATTAGTTGTTTGTGGGCAGAAACCTTTTCTTTCTTTCCAGATTTAGTTGATTTTTGTACGGATTGTTCCGGTTGAACAACTGGGATGAGTTGTTTATGGTCAAAATTTGTTTCCCCACATCCAGTTGATTTTCACGAAGTGTTCCGGTTCAAAAACTGGGATGAGTTGTTTATAGGCATAGCGTTTTTGCGCTGCTACGAGTGCCGTTAAAATTCTTTTGTCTAAATAAACACATATTTATGAAATTCTTCTGTTAATGCTTGTTCAGTTTGAGTAAGTGAAGTATTTACGTGAGAAATAAGACTGTTTAATAAACTTATTTTTGATGCAAAGAGAACGACATCTGATAGCCATTGTTGTGACAGGCAAGAAGACTGTAGTGTTTGGTTGTATACTGAGGTGTTTTCATTCTGCAAGCGAGTTTGCCTAGTTTCATTATTATTACATTTCTCGTGTGTGTGTGTGTGTGTGTGTGTGTGTGTGTGTGTGTGTGTGTGTGTGTGTGTGTGTGTGTGTGTGTGTGTGTGTGTGTGTGTGTGTGTGTGTGTGTGTGTGTATGCGTGTGTGTGTGCGTGCGTGCGTGCGTGTGTGTGTGTGTGTGTGTGTGTGTATGTGTGTATGTGTGTGTGTGTGTGTGTGTGTGTGTATGTGTGTGTGTGTGTGTATGTGTGTGTGTGTGTGTGTATGTGTGTGTGTGCGTGTGCGTGCGTGCGTGCGTGCGTGCGTGTTTGATTAGTTTGGTTTTGCTTGAATTTGATGCTTGCCTTCCACTTTCGATTATTGCTTTTATTTTCTGTTGTGTATGTCGCTGTGAGCAGAAGCGGCGAGACTTCGTCAAGGGAGATCGTGGCCAAATGGAAGCTTTCGTCTCTTGACAAGAACAGGAATGGCGTGAGTGGATAAGTTTAGCCTGATGCATGTCATCCGTCCTATGCACTTGTAGCTTGAACATTGTTAAGCCGGCGAAACAACGCCATTCGAACGTTATGACTTCAACTTTATATCTTTGTGTTTTCTGGAGAAGGTAAAATCATACCTCGCACAGATGTTGGTGAAAAAGAAAAAGAAACGGGGAATCGAAGGGGCGGGGCTTTTTGTCTTTCGGCTGTTTGTTCAATTTTGAAAAAAAAGTACTTTCTAGTTCTTTTACAGTGATGACACTCAGTGTTGTATGAAGCGGTATTACATGAAAGTCAAGAAGAATACATCTAACCAAAACAAACGGTCATTTTATTTTGACGACCATTCAAAATAAAGTAAATTGACAGTGAGACAGATTTATTTTGATATGAAAAATATGATCAGAGGCAGCTAGAACCGGTAGATGTTTGTACTGATTGGCTATTTCATTTCCGATATTTCCACTTATTATCCGGTAAAATACCGGAAATATACCAATGCAAAGGATGTATTCACGATACCCGAAGGGGGTACACAAAAGAACAACAAAACAAAAAAAGAGAAAAAAAAGAAGTGCAAACTGATTCAACATATACATGTACATAAGCTCATTCCGATGCTTTTTTTTTTTTTTTTTTTTTTTTACTGATCGGCTATTTCATTTCCGATATATTTCATTTACAATCCGGTAAAATACCGGATATATACCTTGAATGCCAACACTGCAGTTTGAGCAGCCGAGTCAGATGCTCGTTGCAGATGCTGGAGAAACAGGAGTGGCGGGACCTGCGGAAGACGCTGAAGAAGAACAAGAACTACCCGCGCAAGTGTCGCCGCCAGTTCCTGCGTTACTGTGACGAAAACAACGACAAAACTCTCTCTATGGAGGAGTGGCGAGAATGTTTAGGCTTGAACCGTACGTATGCCGGATCTGGTCAAGTTCAAGTTTATAGTGTTCAAGCGCTAGGAGGTTGTTACGTGTTACCTAACTTTGCCAAGGGAAAGAACCATGTCAGTTTTATTTGTTGAAAACGAAGCTAAACCAAAGTGGAAAGCAACAATTTTGACTTGGAATTCGATTCATTTTGTCATCCTGCTTTTTTACATTTAGTCAAGTTTTGACTAAATGTTTTAACATAGAGGGGGGAATCGAGACGAGGGTCGTGGTGTATGTGTGTCTGAGTGTGTGTGTGTGTGTCTGTGTGTGTGTGTGTGTGTGTGTGTGTGTGTGTGTGTGTATAGAGCGATTCAGAGTAAACTACTGGACCGATCTTTATGAAATTTGACATGAGAGTTCCTGGGTATAATATCCCCAGACGTGTTTTTCATTTTTTCGATAAATGTCTTTGATGACGTCATATCCGGCTTTTTGTAAAAGTTGAGGCGGCACTGTCACACCTTCATTTTTCAATCAAAGTGATTGAAATTTTGGCCAAGCAATCTTCGACAAAAGCCGGACTTCGGTATTGCATTTCAGCATGACGGCTTAAAAATTAATTAATGACTTTGGTCATTAAAAATCTGAAAATTGTAATTCAAATTATTTTTTTATAAAACGATCCAAATTACTCTTATTTTATTCTTCAACATGTTCTGATGCTAAAAACATATAAACATGTTATATTTGGATTAAAAACAAGCTCTGAAAATAAAAAAATATAACAATTATGATTAAAATTAAATTTCCGAAATCGTTTTAAAAACAAGTTCATCTTATTCCTTGTCGGTTCCTGATTCCAAAAACATATAGATATATGTTTGGATTAAAGACACGGTCAGAAAGTTAAAACGAAGAGAGGTACAGTAACGCGTGCTATGCAGCACAGCGCAACCGCTACCGCGCTAAACAGGCTCGTCACTTTCATTGCCTTTTGCACTAGCGGCGGACTACGGTCATTGTGAAAAAAATGCAGTGCGTTCAGTTTCATTCTGTGAGTTCCACAGCTTGACTAAATGTAGTAATTTCGCCTTACGCGACTTGTTTTGTATTGAAGGGAGATTGCTAGATGTTATCTATGTATGACTCAAAGGGGAGAGTTAATCTGGGTAACTAACTTGCATTTTACCCTGAAGTTTTCTCCAAGAGGCTATCTTTGCTACGAACCAATGTCGAAAAAAAACCCCACTAATTTAAGCCATCCAGTGTTTGGATCGAATTAGATCAAGTCATTATTGTCCTTCGCCTTGCTCGCCTAAATTTTAGGACAGTAACATTTGATTAACTGTAATCTTGTGATAAGAACGGTTTTTAATTTTTATTTTTTTTAATGATTTAATACCTTTGATAATTGATCGAGTCTAGTGAACATAAGTGTTTTTGTGGGTTGTTTTCGTCTCTGCAGCATGTTGTTTTGTGATCCTACGTCTCCAAGTTCGAGGTTTGACAGAGCAAATATAAACTAAACAATTCCATTCCTGACATTTTTTAAAAGATGTACGATGAAGTGTTTCTGTGTGCGTTGTCTTTTGTTGACAGATAACCTGTTTAACAGCCTGCCCAGGGACCCAAAGCGCAGGGGAAAGAAAAACCCTTTCCGTGAGTATCTGCACGACTGATCTCCCTTTAGCACTGCCGTGTATTCGTTCCGATAAGTTTGCAACACGACTCTCTGTGTGACGCGATGGAAGTGGTAGTCTGGGACTACCGATATGGAGAACGTACACGAGTTTTGGGAGGGGGGATGTGTGTGCACATCTTCTCCCCCATGACTGAGACATTGCCGTGCGTGAATTTGTCAAGCAATATGCTGATGTGATTCTCAAACTCTTATCGGCTGTGAAACTGTCACTGATTTTCTGAAGAAAAAAGGACCCAGAAAATGTTCGTGGATTGAAATGGTCTATACGCTTTGTTGCATTCCATTTCGTTCGGATGAAGACTCGTTTCACTTCTTCACATTTCTAAAGATCTCGGATTAGGGGTTTGACTGTGCTGGGTAACGTGGAAAGCAGGCTTTTTGGAAAAAGAACTGCCGCAGTATAACGAGTGTTGGTGTGCATGAAGCTGGCTGGCGAGCAGATCTGCTTTCGGACAGAGAGACAGCGACGTGTGCTGCGATGTGTGTTTCGTCGCAAGATGGACACGAACAACCAAGCAACTGTCGTTAAGTGTTACAAGGACCACTTGACTGCCGGAAGAATTTCATCACAAAAAATCAACAACAACACGATATAACATACAAACTGTAACAATAAGACCAACACTATGAAAATGGTCTCCAGGGGAGGCAGTTATCTAACTGCAATTCAAGGGGCAATATACAGGGGTTGTTTCCCTTGTCAGAGTACTTTTTTTTTTCTTTGGTTTTTATAATAACAAAGTACGTATACATCCTGATTGGTATTGTGGCAGTTAAGGGGTGAGGCTTGCAGGGCCGGACTACCGGGGGGGTTATGGGGGTTGCGCAACCCCCCCCCCCCAGCCTAAACATGTACCTTACTTATTTAATTTTTTTTTAATTATTGCTTATTTTATGCCGTTTCATGCAAGGAGCGACCATTTTCCTATCTCAGAATATGACCTACCCGTCAGCTTCAGGGGGCTTCGCCCCCTGACCCCCACAATGAGGGGTGGGTTTTAGGGTTTCCGGACCCCCCCCCCCCCCCCAGCCAAAAAATAAAAATATTGAATGAGGTATGCATTTCTTTATTTTACATTGAGTTTCAATTTTTGGGGTATTAATCAGTGACAAAATCTGCTGCCTGAAACTGGTTATGATCATCCTCAGAATGCACCAGATTGCACCATTTGGCATCCTTTTTTTCAAAATTTTCCGGGGGGGCATGCCCCCGGACCCCCCTAGCAAGCTAGGCGCTTCGCGCCGTCGGCTCGGCGCTTCGCGCCTTCACACCCATATCTTCACAATATACTTTTGAAAAAAAACAGTCATAAAATGAACTGATCCGCCCCTGCCGCGAGGGGGGACATCCCCCTGGGCCACCACTGGCAACCCCCCCCCTCCTCTTCGCCTAGTCCGGCCCTGGCTTGTGTGATTTCGGGACATTTTCAGTCTCCAGCAACTGCCGTGAAGTGTTTCAAAATTCTTGTTGGCATGAGCTTAGGACATTGTGCGGCCTTGGGTTGCACTCTACGCTCTGCAAAGACTGTGTGTCGATACGATTAGAATAGCTGTGGCTGATGTTGTCCTCCTTACAGTCCAAACCATGTTTTTGTGTATAACTGACGTTGCAGCATGTACATTCAGATTGTCTCCAATATATTCGTTGTATCGTGACTCAGACTGCCACGACTAGCTCAAATCTCACATGTGTCATATCATCTTTCAGTGAGGTTGTTTTGTATGAGATTGCTAGTTGCTCTCAGATAATCTTGGGGTTTGTTTAACTCACCTGTGCAATCAGGAGAGTCTTTGTAATGAGCAGTGTATAGTTACGCCCGCCGTATGGACGGCTGTCCTTAGAGAAAACAAACTTAACGTCAAGGTTATCTCGGATGTTTTTGAAGCTAGAGCTTGGAAATGATACACGCTTCTTAGGTTGTATGATCTCCCAACATGACGCAAATCTGGTTGACCTTCGTCAAATTGCTTAGAAACTGTACACGCTACTATGGTTGGATGATGATCTCTAAACACGTCGCAAATCTGGTTGATATTGGTCAAATGTCAAGGTAACAATGGGATCAAGTTCGGGTCAAAATATGAGACGTTATCATTGTATTTAACGTTTAACAGTTGATCCTTTGATATGTAAAGGCGAAAGATAGTTCGGGTCTACAAGTAAGATGTCCTCAGACATCAAGGGTTATAAAGTAAGAACAGCATATAACTTGGTTCTGACTTATATGATAAAAGTATAATGAAGTAAGAGTCATATTAGCATTAATGTTGCTTACGTGTTAGTGAATAACCCAAGTGCATCTTTAAATGAGCTAATTCGTTAACAGATTAAATGCGCGAAATCTGACTGTTACAGTTGAATAAAATATCTGTCTCATTATTAATTGGAATTGGTTGAAGGTATCACCAAAACATTATTTGTTTTCAAAAAGATGTTTTGACAAACATGGAACTATGACATTATTGAAACAAATATCGTTGTTACTGTTTTCTCTTGTTACCAATCATCATTGTTCTCATATTCATGTACATTGTATAAATGAAAAAGTGGTGATAGCCATTCGTTTAACATTATATCCACTCGATAATAATATGTATTGTCGTAAGCTGCCATATTGTCGTTCCTGCCAAACATAATTCTGCCACACTTGGTGATGCGTTAAAAATTGTCGAGTGTATATTGTTTTTATTTCATTGAAGGAGAGCTAGAGACCAGAAAGAAATGCCAATTCTAAATGTTGAAGATATTTAGCCTCATACAGCAGAATATGTTGTTGTTGTTGTTGTTGTTGTTGTTGTTGTTGTTGTTGTTGTTGTTGTTGTTGTTTTGTTGTTGTTTTGTTGTTGTTTTGTTGTTGTTTTGTTTTGTTTTGGATTATTCTTTTCTTTTAGACTCCAAATGTGTGGATAAGTCATGCGAATGAAGATAGCCATATTATGTTGTTGTTCTGAAGTTATATTACTGAAAATGAGTGTTTGATCACTCGGTATGTGTGTCAGTTTTCTAACCTCGGGTAATTACGTAAGGCAAATAATGTGCAAGTCTTTACAAATGGCCTTATTTCTGACACAACCGTTCAAATTCATCCGGTAAAAAGGCAAAACTCATTTCTCAAAAATATTAGTACGATGATGAATGAATTAAAACAGGGATTTCTAGTAAAAGAGTGCAAAATTGTTGGAAAAGATAAGAGTGCAAAAGCGTTGGAAAAAGTCTACATTCATGCATCGAAATACGAACAAATAAGATCGCTAAAGTATTAACACAGTGAAGTAGCCGGGAGCGGTAGTTTCATCAAAGACAAGAAACGACAACGTATCCATGTTTATGTTATTTTTTATTTTTGTGTGTGTGTGTTTTTTTTCTCATTACTTTATTGTCCCATCGCTGGGAAATTCGGGTCGCTTCCTCCCAGTGGAAAGCTAGCAGCAACAGAATCGCGCTACCCAGGTGTATGCGTGTTTAGGTGTAATCAGCCACCTGCACTTACGGCAGAATGACCGAGGGCTTTTACGTGCCACAGTGGTGACACGGGGGTGGAACATGGATACCGTCTCTGAGTCTGCACATAAGGTTGACCCGTGTCCGTCCCGGCCCGGATTCGAACCTGCGACCTTGGGATCACAAGTCCAGTGCTTCTACCAACTGAGCTACCGGGCCCCCGTTTGCTTATAGATAATGCTTCCCGGAGTCTGCGGAGGATAGTGTGAACGTTCGACTTGGGTGAAATTTAATGGATTTTGTTAATGAGCGAACACAACGCCATTGATTTTTTCGTTGTTTCTTCATGTTTATTTTCTGTGCATATTGTTTTTCAGCTTATTGTTGGATTTTGATTTTCTGTTGATAGTTTCTGAAAAGACTTGTTCACGTTGACAACAGAAAAAAAAGAAGGGTCCCGCAACTTCCCAAAGCTCAAGACTAGAACCTTGATTCTAGAGTTTTTGTTGTTGTTGGGAACCAATAAAGATCTGTCCAGTCGTTAACATGGAATAATAACAACTTTGAAATATACAAAAATTATACATCATAGCTGCTTTCGGCTGGGCAATGCAAAATTAATTTGTTTGTTTGTTTGTTTTTCTGCGACATGAATTTCACCAACTTGTGTCAGACTTCGAAATCAATTCAGCAAAACAGTTCTCATTTTGATCTTTAGTGCATGTCTTAGTGGAAAGATGCTTTTATTCCATGTCAAAGCTTGGACAAATCTGTGGTGGTTTACACGATCGTTATATACGGGAAGGAATGTCTCTTTAACCTGCAGTAACGCTTGAATGGTTAGCATGTGGCAGCTGTACTCTCAAGAAATCCATTTGAAAAACTGTGTGCAAATAATATATACATTTACCAATGGTGTATCAATGATTTAACCGCCTCGAATTTGTTTTGTGTCTTTAGCTTCTTGATAACCTTGTTTAGTTTTAAAGAGAGATTATTACACGCAAAGAAAAGTACTCTGCACTGAATATTTGAATGTACGTTTTGTGACAAGTCACACTATCGGCATTCTTGGTTTTGAAATGTTTAGCTTAATTATTTCGATAACTGGAATGTGATTTTTAACTTGCCTATCTCATCCAAACTCATCTAATAATTAAAAATAAGTCCAGACGGTAAACGCCACTACTTGCTTGGTTGTTAGTTTGGAGTTTTCTTTTTTATCCACCTATTTCTGTACCATCATGACTGACATTTTCTCTATATGCTATGCCGTTTTTGTGTAGACTCTTGCACGCAACACATTACTGAGATAAATTAAATGTTTGAATCTTTTTTAAATTTCAACTATTACTGAAATAAATGAACAAAAACTATACAGCAGGTTATCTGATGCTCTATACTGCTTCTAGTTTTCGGGTTTTTTTTCTCTCTCGGGTGGGTGGGGGATGGCGGAGGGGTAGCGTTCTCCGTTTGTAGTTCCTGTCACTTTGTCCTTGTAGTTGTCCGGTTTTTGTGTGTGTTTTTTTTGCAAGTTAAGGCCTCTTTAAGAAATGTGTGATGTTTTGAATTTGCTCTGCTCTGTGAATAAATCTCCTGAAACTCACGCGTGTATCATTTTATCTGAAGTTGGCGAAAAAGTCTATGAAACTGCTGGAGAGTGCCTTATGGCTGACTCCAGCTTTTGAGTGTATGCAAAACACAACACTGTGAAAAGCAAGGTGGAAAACGGCTTACAGACACACACAATCATATAGTCACACACAGTCACACGCATGGCCAGTGACCAATCGAGCGGCCATCAGAAAGACAGACATTCAGGCACACAGACAATATATGCACAGACTTTGTTTGTTTGCTTAACGCCCAGCCGACCACGAAGGGCCCTATCAGGGCGGTGCTGCTTTGACATACAACGTGCGCCACACACAAGACAGAAGTCGCAGCACAGGCTTCATGTCTCACCCAGTCACATTATTCTGACACCGGACCAACCAGTCCTAGCACTAACCCCATAATGCTAGACGCCAGGCGGAGCAGCCACTAGATTGCCAATTTTAAAGTCTCAGGTATGACCCGGCCGGGGTTCGAACCCACGACCTCCCGATCACGGGGCGGACGCCTTACCACTAGGCCAACCGTGCCGGTTATGCACAGACAAAGACCTTCTGAGCTGAAAGGCACAGTCGTTGCCGTGTATACGATTCTGCTCACCACCTCAGATTACTTGAGATAGAGATAACGCCAGCCTTCCACTTTGACACATACTTAAAATCAGCAGAGTGACTGTGTTCTGTGCAAAGTTAGATTTTTTTGGTAAGAATTAATCTTAAGAAATGTATTCATTAAAAAAAAAAATTAAAAAAATCCCAATGAGATCTGAGATTGTGAGCAGAGCTGTTCTTACGGGAGGGACTGTGCCTTTCATCTTCGTGTTTTTCTTGATTTTGTTTGTACACGAAGGTAAGGGGTCTTTTGCGATGATTGTTTATGGTTGCAGAGAACTTGATTTCAGAACTACCCGTGGTGACTTCCGGGTGGCAATCGTCATTATCAAAAGTCTGTCTCTTTTGCTAATTTCTAAAATTTTCACATATTCTTTCTGTGATTTTAACCCTCGAAATTCAGCTAAACAAAAAAAAACTTTTCAAAAAGGAAAATAAAAATAAAAGACGAATTTGTGCGTGCAACGAACAGTGCTTAATTGGACGATTCTACCCAGGAAGTTGACCACGATTCTGATTTTCATTTAACTCTAGACATTGGAGAAGTGTAAATCTAAACTATTTCCCCTTTCTGTTTCCACTCTCTTTTCAGTGGATCAGTTGACATGATGCCGCCCGGGGGTCACCTCTCTAGCATTCTGATTGGCTGACGGGACTGTTGCTGGAAAATAACGCGCTTGCTCATTGGATGATACCAGCGTGATATCGTCACGCGCACATGGATTGGACACAAGGACGACTGTGATCTGCGTCACGCGTTTGGAATAATCTACGTCACACTTTTTGGAGTGATCTACGTCAGAATTTTTTTTTGGAGCTTAGATGTGCTTTATTTGTGTGTGAGTTTACCCACTGCTTTGACGGACGCCACGAAAGAGTGGTTGAAATGACTTTTGGCAATGGAAGTCAAAGATATTCTGCATGTTTTGTTGTCGTTGATAACCTGACTACAGAATCTGTCACGTTGGACGAGGAAATGTGTTGTTTCTGAGCGAGATCTGAAGACTACCTTAGACTTTCTGTGAAAGCGCCAGATCATTGGCAAAGGTTGGAATAATCGTGTAGGAAGATAAAAGACGCTGACATATATCTGATGGCATGGTGTTCTCTCTACCTTAAGTCTAGCTCCGGATTTTCACAGGTGCTTTCATAAAGGTGGAAGAGAGACAACTGCAAAAGCAACCCTACGGAAGTGTGAGTTTTCTGTGATGTGTATGTGCAAAAGAAGCAAATGGCGGCGATATTTGACGTTGGAACTATACTGTATGGCGAACTGGATCAAACCCTTCACACTTAAGTCGTCGGCATGCGTTGCGTACAATCTACTTTCGGCTTCTGAAGCTTTACTTCTGATGTTTTTAATTTAGCTAGAACTGCTTTAAGGCCTTGTAGTTTTGACACACCAATGTTGTGAAAATTTGCTTGTGTGTGTGTTGTATGTCTTTTTTGTGTCCGCTGGAAAAAAAAAGGCAGTACACAGTAAGTTCATGAAAAGCGAAGTATGTTGTCTGAATATGGTTATAAAAAAAAAGCCAAAGTCAGTGGATTATTGAAGAGCAAAGATGGGTGACACAGGTCGCTCGTTGTAAAGTTAACCTTCGCCAGTCGTCGTGGGTCCGTGTGGACCCAGAAGGGTGTTTAATTACAAATATCCCTCAAACCAGTTGGAATTTTTTTAATGAGCTTTTAAGAATGCCACAGACACCTAAAAAGCTCTTATGTCCTAAAAGATCATTACATTTCCGCGAGAAGTAGTTAAAAAAAACAAAGGTCAAATTTAGACTACACACGGAAGACATCGTGGGGCCGTGCGGACCAATGTTTCTCAAACTGAAGGAACTTACATAAAAACTAGGGATAGAAGTCACAAACCTTCAGGTATTGGCTCTAAACATCATTTTCTACGATCAGTTTAATTTTGGAGTTAATAAGCAAGTCGCGTGGAGCGAAATTAATACATAACAATGTGGGTCCACACGGCCCCACGACGTCTACAGAAGGGTATTCACGTTTTTCCTTTTTTGAGAAGCTTCAGTCCGCACGGTAATAATTAAATTAATAATTTAATGTAATTACTTCTCGCGGAAATTTAACCACGGCGTCTACGGAAGGGGATGCACGTTTTTGCTTCTTTGGAAAGCATGGGTCTACGGAAGGGTATACATATTTTTCCTTCTTTGAGAAGTATGGGTCCGCACGGCCCCACGATGTGCTCCGTGTGTAGTCGATACCCCGGTCGGGCAAAGGTGAAAGAATGAAGTTTGACTTTTTGTGTGCTAGTTGTTGTCTTTTCCCTTTTGTTTTGCGTTGAACAAAATCTGAATAAGGTCTTATTTGACAGAGCAGAACGAGTAATGTTTCAATGAAGTTGATTATGAACAAGCCAAGATACAAAGCTTGGTGGAAATGAACAACTTTGTAGGAGTAAACTAATACTTTGTACAGGTTTTGTTTTTTTTAAAATGAGATTTCTTGGATTTTGGCTTGTAGGCTTCTTGTGCAGACTGCGAATGCATACACGCTCTATTCATGTGTTGCAATTTCTGGTTTTTAAGAAGACCCGTACAGCCCCTTTGCAACAGTTGGAAAACTGTTCTTCTTTTGTTAGAAGCACTAAGTTTTGCTGTCCACAACTTCCTTTACTTAACTGAGAATGGTCTTAATTATTTAGTCCGTGTTCTTCCCCTTACTCCCGTGGTGCCCAACATTTCGACGGACAAAGCAGCCTTCCCGATAACAAAACTTAAAATACGATAGGCTGCTGCTACTCTTAACTCAAAACCACTTATCCATCCCGGTATTGTCATATGATTTTCGTTTGGGAATGAAGTTTTCACTCTACCGACAACATTTTACAAGAAGAAGAAAAAGGTTTCTCATTTATAATAGCTTTAAAAAGTGAAACGCCCGTGTGTATAATTTTGGATACAAGAAGAGCGCTTCCTTCTGATGTTTGAGGCATTTTGTAAAACCAACACAGTCTTTCCTTTTATTGCGATATCATAATTGTATCTTATGACAGACAATCAGGCAGGCAGACATAATCATACTATAGTAAACACAATATTTAGAAGACGCCATGTCATTTACAAACGGCGTCATGTCAGTTACAAAAAAAAGGTTATGCCAGTCAAAGTCAGCATCAGGCAAGTCAAAAAATGATCAGTAAAAGACAACGTCAGGTCAGTCAAAATGTCTTTTTAGTCAAAAACAGCATCACGCCAGTCAAAAACAAAGCAATCTTTGTTCCATGTTTATAAGCACCTTTCATTGTTCCTTTGTCATAAACTTCATTTAGTATCCTGAGAAAGTCGAAGTGAACAGCCTTTTGCACTCATTTCAGTTTCTTTTGTGTTTTACTCTTTTGGCCGTTTTCAAATGTTTATTTTATTTCATACTCCAAGGGATTTATGTTGTTATTTTGGATCAATATTTGTTTGAGCAATGTCTGATTTGACCTTTATCTATTAAATTGATTTAGTGAATATATCAAATTGTAATTCACGCTGCAGTGACAATTTAGGCTGAATTTAAGGTTTTTGTACTCTGTAGTTACTTCGATTTGTGTTGCTAATAACGTTATTAATTTTCAAACAATGTTACAATTTTCAGACGAGAGAAAACAATTTTCTTTAAAGTTTTTTTGAAGATTTTTTAAAAATATGATATCATTTCTAAATATTGTTTGTTGTGACCCCGTTAAAGACTGTTTTACATATGAACGACTAAAGCAGGCCTAAGTATAGAAGATACTCTGTACATTTAACCTTGATCGTAAAACATCATCTGAGAAACTGTGTTTGTCGAAAAGCATCCTAAAACACAAAATATGAAACTAAAGGTGTGTTATTGTCCTTACAACACACATCATGCAAGACAACTGTGGCTTGTCTTCTCAAGATAGATATTATTGAACAAAACAAAGCACACAACAAAATTTGACGAACTCATACTTTGATGCACAAATGGTGAAAATGATGGGAGACGATGTTGTGTTTGAATCGGGTGGCTTCGTTCTGACACCCTTCTTTACACCTGCCAACATGACTAGTTTTGTTTATTTTAAACACACACACACGCTCACACGCGCGCACACACACACACATACACACACACACACACACATCTAAACACACACATCTAAACACACACACACACAAACACACATGCGCGCGCGCTCGCGCTCAAACCAACAAAAACATACACACACAAACACATACACGGAAACGCGCACGCACACACTAATGCGTACACAGATACAGACACCTCACATATATATATATATAGATATGTATACCCATACATGCAATAAGGTAGGCACAAATATGTTTTGTTATCTATTAAGCTACATGTACAAAACAAGGAACAATCATTGGACTTTTTGTGTTCAATATTTGGCAATGTCGCGTGGTGTTTTTTTGTATATGTTCACATTTTTTTTCATTCTGTTTTTTTCAGTTCTAAATCGTTTCTTTGTTGTCGTTGTTGTTTTGATTTTAATGCTTCTTATTAAAATGTGTGTGAATGCAGTTTCACCTCTTGGCTGTTTGACTTTTTAAGCGTTTATCTATAGTGTGTTCTTGTCTTCAAAGTAGCATGTGTTTCTTACCTGTTTGTACCTACCTTTCCATGATGAGCCCCCATGATTGACCTGTTTGAACTCATGGGGGCTGCCATTTTTCTTTTGTTCCAACATAGCTTCCGGCTTACACTGACCACAGGCGGTAGGTATCGTTCACTGCACCAACACTATCATAATAAAAACGTTTAGTTCATTCAATCTGCAGAAACATTTCAACAAACAGAGCAGGAAGCAAGTCGCGTAAAAACATTAAGTCTATCTGTGAAACTCGCAGAATGAAACTGAACGCACTGCGGGGATTTTTCCACAAAGAAAAACCATAGGTTGGCCTATTTTGGCCAATGTTGATGAAAAAACTAATGTGTTAACTTCCGAGTTGAAATGCAATCCCATAATCCGAACTGGGTCATACACTTTTTGACCGAAATGTCAATCAATTTGATTGACAAGTGAGAGCGTGAGAGTTCTGCCAGGACGATTTTCAAAAGCCAGATACATCATCAAAGACATAAAAATTTAAAAAGGTTTCATCTGACGATCGCTCTACACACACACACACACACACACACACACACACACACACACACACACACACACACACACACACACACACACACACACACACACACACACACACACACACACACACACACACACACACACACACACACACACACACACACACACACACACACACACACACACACACACATGCACGCAGAAAGGCACGCACACACGCTCTATTGGGGTGTGTGTTTCATTTGAAGAATGTTGTTATCCCGTGTAGAAGTCAGGACAGATCTGTGGTGGTGTGCACGATGCTTTACACATAAAGGAAGGCCAGTATGTATCTTCAGCTAACGAATGAACGAATCGTCGCTGCATTGGACAACATCAACAAAAGCTGGTCCCACAGATGACACGTAACTGTAGCATTAGAGGTTTCTGCTATAAGTGCAGACACACAAACATATACACGGGAAAACTCACACAAGTACGAATAAACGGACACACACAGCAGATACAGTTGCACCTGAAAGACAGCGCTGGCTCGCGCACGCAAAGTCCCCCTCCCCCCTCCTCACACACCCACACACACACACGTGCGCTCGCACGCACACACACACGCACTCACCCCAACCCCGCACGCGCACACACACACACACACACACACACACACACACACACACACACACATATGCTCTCGTACAAATACACACCAGAGACATAGATAGTTAATTATTTGCACTCAAGAGAAACAGAAAATCACAAGAAGAAGATTATTGCATCATTTGGTGATTAGAAGATGAATCCTAAAGTAAGCAATTTCGCTCATTTCTCCTTAAAAACTTTTTATCCACACGCCAGTGTAAGTGCGAGAACCACTTGAGTGAGACTTAAAAGCATCAAATTTAATTACAGCGCGTCAAAAATTATACAAACAGATTAATGTATACACCAGTAATGCATTTGCCAGTCAAGGGAAAGCAAAGTTGCGCACAAAGGAAAATATTAGCTCCCAAACATTACCTCCACGCACAATGGACTTAAAAACAATGGCCGCAAGAACCGAAGGAACCGTTTTTGACTCACTTCGGGAACCCAATCCTCTCAAATGCGTTCGTGTGCACACTATTGAAGCTACAGAATATGAATCAAGTTTACTTACCACTGATACCTCTCCTCTGAAGCTGGATATTTCCAAAGAAATATGACAGAAAAGCACTTCAAATCGGTGTCAGAGAGCAAGCGAACAACAACGTTGTACGGGATGATGGCTAACAATCGCGCGAGGTCACGCTGACCGAGCGCGGTACCCCAAGAGTTCACGCGAGCGGCCCTCGCTTCGCATCTCTGTATGTATGTCTCTGTACACACTAAACACTACCCGCCTCCTCCTGATTTTAATTTTATTCACGACTAATAGCTTTTTCTCGTGCACGTCAATGCATATGTGTTCGTTTTAAATCGTACATTCTAAGCTGCATAAATGCAATATTTACACAGACCGAATAATCTGAAGAAAAATCAACCATCTGCCTTGCCAGCGTGTACGAAATCTGTATCGAATGACACATTATTCATGTGAATGGCGACACACCTGCATTTCCATGGCCAGCTGACCGAACAAAATGAGAATAGCCACGCAACACAGAGAAGAGAACAAGACTGTATAAAAAGGCTTGGTGTCCAAGACTATCACGACCGGTGTTTGAAGACTACCAACATGGCTGCCATCTTCCTGTTCCTGCTCTCGGCTGCTCTGCTCGACTTGTCTGCTGCAAAGGTATAACTTTATATATAAGCATATAAGCATATATATATATATATATATATATATATATATATATATATACAACTTTGACCTCGTTGTTTTGTCTTTTTTTTTCATTTGTCTGTTAATTCTTTATTTCTGTCTGTTTTTCTTCATCTATTTTTACATTTAATCAAGTTTTGTTTTTTCTTTCTTTCTTTCTTTCTTTCTTTCTTTCTTTCTTTCGTTTCTTTTCGTTTCTTTCTTTCGTTTATTTTCGTTTCTTTCTTTCGTTTATTTTCTTTTCTTTCTTTTTTTCTTTCCTTTTTCTTTGCTTTCTTTCTATCTTTCTTTCTTGTCTTTTCTTTAGTTTCTTTCTTTCGTTTCTTTTTTCTGTTGTTTCTTTTTCTTTATTTGTGTTGATTTTTTGTGGTAGGGTGTTCCTATACCTATCTCTCTTTCTTGTGTCTGTTTCAACAGTCAAACACTGAGAAAACAACATTGAAAAAAGATATAGTAGTTGTTGACAGATTGATATGTAAATGTCATGATTTCCGGATACCAGGCTAAACTAACGGCTAAACATACCCAGACACAGACAGACCACGCTGACCCACCTAAACGGATGGACAAATGGAAAAACAGATAGACAAAACACAACAAAACACACACACACACACACACACACACACACACACACACACACACACACACACACACACACACACAGACTGACATGCATCACCACCACCGACAAGAAGAACAAATACAACGATACTACATACATACAGACAGACAGACAGACAGACAGACAGAAAATGGGGTTCACACATTTACATGTATTTTTGTTTTGTTTAAGCCTCCCGCAAAGCGAGAGAAGCGAAGCGCCCGTAAGTATGCTTGTATTTATTGATTGGGATTTATAAACGAGTACAAATCGCATTTTGAATTAATCCCAAAAGGGTTCATTTTTTAATGGGGCAAATGCGGGGGGGGGGGGGGGGGGGTGGGGGGGGGGGGGGTGGGGGGAGGGGGGTCTTTTGACATGCCTTCGTCCAGATAAGAAACACTGGTAGGTACCAATGCAATGTGGGTAAGACTGTCATAATCTGTTGTGGTGGTGGTGAGGGGGTTATTGTTGACGCTTTTGTTGTTATTAATTATGTGCGACATAAAGTTGGATTCGATGTTTCTTTATGCTTCCTTTAGGTTGGGAATATTACGATGTGCACCCAGTAGAGACCATCACCATCCAAAGCGAAGACCTTGGCGAGAATCCAAACGAGTTGAACTACCCAAACAACGCTGAATGGTTTCTCAACATCTACTCTGATAGGTCTGCTTACCTCAACATCCAATACGACGTCGACATCGAATCCACGTCCGACTGCAGCCACGATGCGCTGACGCTAGGGGCGTACGTCCGCCTTTCACACCAAGTCCGTATCTGTGGAACGCAGAGTGGAACATTCTCTGGTAAGCATTGCAATTGACAGGAAACATAAGAGACAGGAAGCGTAAGAGAAAGCAAATATAACAGTTGTGGGAATTTCCGTTTGCTGTACCTGGTGCTTCTGCTCACAATGTGAACACATAATGCATGTAAAACCAATAGTGTGGCTCCCATTGTTTCTGATCACAAATTTTTTTGCATTTCTGATAACAACATGTGCACACAGCTTCAAATGAACAGTTCAATAAAGTGAAAATCTAATGTTTTGTTCATGTTTGTCAGATAGGACGTAGGGGTTGGGTAAAGACAGTGACACATTTTGAGAAATTTATAAGGTAACACCCTAATTTCTTTTGTGCTTTGGATACAGGATATAGTCAACCTACATGTGCTTAAATTTGCTGCTTAAATAATGATTTCACGGGGTGTTATTGTGTTAAAACGCTTTTGCCACTAAATTTATGATGGTTTTACCTTGTACGGCTTTGACAATCGTCGATTACATTCCACGTACATTTTGTTGGTAACATATTATGATAGATTAAACTTTCTATCCATTTGTTTACACAATCAAATGAATTATTTATCATATACAAGGCCAAAAATGTTTAAAAAAAAACACAATCACGTTCAAAATCACAGTGTTTTCCGCAAAATTGTATTTGACCACCCCCAGATAAAAAAAATAATTGTACAAAAAAAGTTAATAAGGAAACCACCTTTTTACATTTAGTCAAGTTTTGACTAAATGTTTTAACGTAGAGGGGGGAATCGAGACGAGGGTCGTGGTGTATGTGCGTGCGTGCGTGCGTGTGTGCGTGTGTGCGTGTGTGTGTGTGCGTGTGTGTGTGTGTGTGTGTGTGTGTGTGTGTCTGTCTGTGTGTGTGTGTAGAGCGATTCAGACTAAACTACTGGACCGATCTTTATGAAATTTGACATGAGAGTTCCTGGGTATGAAATCCCCGAACGTTTTTTTCATTTTTTTGATAAATGTCTTTGATGACGTCATATCCGGCTTTTCGTGAAAGTTGAGGCGGCACTGTCACGCCCTCATTTTTCAACCAAATTGGTTGAAATTTTGGTCAAGTAATCTTCGACAAAGCCCGAACTTCGGTATTGCATTTCAGCTTGGTGGCTTAAAAATTAATTAATGACTTTGGTCATTAAAAATCTGAAAATTGTAAACAAAATTAAAAATTTATAAAACGATCCAAATTTACGTTCATCTTATTCTCCATCATTTTCTGATTCCAAAAACATATAAATATGTTATATTTGGATTAAAAACAAGCTCTGAAAATTAAATATATTAAAATTATTATCAAAATTAAATTGTCGAAATCAATTTAAAAACACTTTCATCTTATTCCCTGTCGGTTCCTGATTCTAAAAACATATAGATATGATATGTTTGGATTAAAAACACGCTCAGAAAGTTAAAACAAAGAGAGGTACAGAAAAGCGTGCTATCCTTCTTAGCGCAACTACTACCCCGCTCTTCTTGTCAATTTCACTGCCTTTGCCATGAGCGGTGGACTGACGATGCTACGAGTATACGGTCTTGCTGAAAAATGGCATTGCGTTCAGTTTCATTCTGTGAGTTCGACAGCTACTTGACTAAATGTTGTATTTTCGCCTTACGTGACTTGTTTCTTTCTACATTAGTTTAAATATTGCTTAGAGAAACCTGTGACCAAAATGTGTATTGAATCCCAGGAGGGATTTCAATACACTAGTATCATTTGTACGCGTGCATCGATGTCTGGGGCCCTTACTACTCTGCTATGAGGCTTACACATCCAAACATTGTCTGTTTACCTCTGTGGCGACTGATTTTCCAGTTGTGATTAATTCTTGTAATTTATTCGGATTGTGTGCAGTGTCATTGGAAGAATACTACGGAGAATACTACCTATCGTTCATGACTGATAGCAGGATCACAGGACGTGGTTTCAACCTGACCATCACAGCTGACCACTATCCCTGTAAGTGATATCAGCACTCATCACACTATATGTCTGTCTGCATCTGTTATCATTTGTATTATGTGTCTCAATTGGCTTGCACTTGCTTGCTTTTATAAGTAAAAACGTCATGGAAAAATCGACGATTTTAATTAAATATATTTTGTCACAAGTGGATGAAATACTACAAGTAGATAACATTATATCGACGCCCGTTTTTAACCACTTGCTTCCCTTTACATGATAAACCGTCCATAGATCGCCGTTCTCCCGAACTAACTCCTTAGTATGTCATCAAGAATAGAGGATTTTGGGAAATCCTTTCATGCGCCTTTCGGCGATTGGTCAATGCATTTCGTATAAATAATGTCGGTCTCGCTTGATATTATCGCTACTTTATATTGCTTTCCAAGCTTATACGAAGTGACCGGGAGCGTAGGGTCAGTTACTAAACTAGCCCCAAACAGTGAGATATGGAGAACAGTACACAAATACGAGCGGAGAGACAGACTAAACTACTGGACCGATCTTTATGAAATTTGACATGAGAGTTTCTGGGAATGATATCCCCGGACGTTTTTTTCATTTTTTTGATAAATACCTTTGATGACGTCATATCCGGCTTTTTGTAAAAGTTGAGGCGGCACTGTCACACCCTCATTTTTCAATAAAATTGATTGAAATTTTGGCCAAGCAATCTTTGACAAAGGCCGGACTTTGGTATTGCATTTCAGCTTGGTGGCTTAAAAACTAATGAATGAGTTTGGTCATTAAAAATCGGAAACTTGTAATTAAAATTATTTTTTTATTAAACGATCCAAAAACAATTTCATGTTATTCTTCGTAATTTTCGGATTCCAAAACCATATACATATGTTATATTTGGATTACAAACAAGCTCTGAAAATTAAAAATATGAAAATTATTATTAAAATTAATTTTCCGAAATCGATCTAAAAACAATTTCATCTTATTTCTTGTCGGTTCCTGATTCCAAAAATATACAGATATGATATGTTTGGGTTAAATACAAACTCAGGAAGCTAAAAAGAATAGACATACAGAAAAGCGTGTTATCCTGCTCAGCGCGACCACTACCGCACTATTCTGCATGGCTTGTCGATTTCACTGCCTCTGCCACGAGCGGTGGACAGACGATGCTACGAGTGTACGGTCTTGCGGAAATAATGCAATGTGTTCAGTTTCATTCTGTGAGTTCGACTCAGACTGAGCTTGACTAAGTGTTGTATTTTCGCCTTACGCGACTTGTTCATTTGTGTTGGCAAAGTCTTGGTCTCGTTTACCTTGACCCTGACAGAGCCTTGGTCTAGGTGTAGTCACGGCCAGCCCAGAGTCCCCCCCCCCTCTCCCTCTCTCTCTCTCTCTCTCTCTCTCTCTCTCTCTCTCTCTCTCTCTCTCTCTCTCTCTAGTTAGTCCCTCTTTATGGCGAGGGCTGGATGTAAAGAAGCACATTATCCTACATACGTGAGAGAGACACCCGTGAGATAATAATCGTTCAAATCACACGTGTGTATATCATGTAAATGAGGTCATGTCAAGCAAGTCTGGCAGGGACCTGTTTTTCCACTGCTTATGATGCCAAAGTCACCGAGACAAACGTCATTATAGAAACACAAATTGCGCTCGCTAATTACCCTCGATGAATCTTTAGAACTAACACGTGACGCCACACTTTCAGAGTGACGTTTCTTTGCTTTGACGTAATAGATTGCACGAGGCTTTAGAAAAGATCGAGGTTCTAAAACAAGCGTCTTCAATTTAGCTGCCTCGAATACAGGACATTTTCAGTAAAATACACGTAAGTACAGTATGTAGGATAAACAGAATACTACATGGCTTGCTGTGTCGTACCAGATTTACACTCGTTGCTTTTTCAAATAGTGAACAGCTCGCTTTCGCTCGCAGTTCAATATTTTAAAAAACAACTCGTGTAAATCTGCTACGACACAGCAAGCCATGTAGTATTCTCTATTTATAAGATGTTTGATGGTTTGTTGACAGACCAGCTTTTTTGTTGGTCCAAGGGGACCATATCGTCTTTTGTTTCATCTGTATCGACCAAGGCAGAAGGCCGCGGTTGATAAATATGAGACAAAAGGCGATATGCTCCCCGAGGACCAACAACAAAATGCTGGTCTGACGACAAGCCACCAAACATCGTTTTTGTCATCATTTTGGTTGTGCAACAAAATGCACAATAACCCACAGGGAGACGAATTTTTAGAATCCAACTCCGGGCCACAAAGCACCGTCACAGTAGCTCGAGATAACACGTCAACCTTGTATGTGACGTCAAACGTAGCTTGTTGACGCTTTTCTTCCAGTCTGAAAATGTACAGAGCTGCGATCATACGTGTGAGTTCAGTAAGTGTTGAGCATATTTCTTTTCTTTTTAAGTGTTTATGACTTTTCGTTGTGGATTTTGCGATTACAGAGATAAGTTGCAAATTGACCATGAGTCGCCGCGGTAATTATCAACATTGATTGGGTCTTTGAGAGTGAATGCTTACAATCGTTGTCCTCGGAAACACAAATCCAAAGCCGCGATGGTTCCACACATCAAACAATCAGCCTGATTGGTTTTTACTTTGACAATCCACGTTTCACCTGAAAGCTCAAACCAGTTCACCACCTCGATTTATTGCATGGGGAACATGAGATTTTTTTCCCAGGTGTTTGTGAATGAAAACTCATGAAAATGATGACAACACTGCTTATTCTATTACCCTCGTTAAATAAAGAATTGTCATTGCCATTGCCACTCTCTCTCTCTCTCTCTCTCTCTCTCTCTCTCTCTCTCTCTCTCTCTCTCTCTCTCTCTCTCTCTCTCTCTCTCTCTCTCTTTCTCTCTCTCTCTTTCTCTCTCTCTCTCTCTCTCTCTCTCTCTCTCTCTCTCTCTCTCTCTCTCTCTCTCTCTCTCTCTCTCTCTCTCTCTCTCTCTCCTCGATCTGTTACACTCTGTACATGTACGGTTTTGATGAAGTATGGGAAAACCAAGGTGTTGGCGATGAGAGGGCGTTCCTAAAAGGATTTAAATAAACACTTATTTCATCCTATAAGCAAACCTGGCTTGAAACTGTACAAGGAAGTGAACGTTTCTCTCTATACAGAACCTTCAAATCAACCCTAACGTTAACATTATCCAAATATTTAAGTGATTTGAAACATATTAAAGCTAGAAATCTTCTGATTAGACTTAGATTGGGAGTATCTCCTCTGAAAGTGCATCGATTTCGCTTTAATTTAAATGCAACATCCGCTGATTTATCTTGTCCATTTTGTTGTGGCAGTGTTGAAGATGAAGTCCACTTTGTTTTAGTATGCCCTAAATATGCTGAGTTAAGAGAATATTATATTCCACGAAAATACACTAGAATCCCATCATTGTTTAAATTAACCATGCTGTTTTCAAACACTAGTAAGCCGCTACTGCTACGTTTTTCTACATTTGTCATGAAGGCGCTTTCCATTCGTAATCCATAATCCGTAAACGAAACAGGGCGATACTAGTAGGATGTTCTTGTTTTTGTTTACTATGTGCATTTGTATGCTGGTGCTTGAGATGTGCACGAGTTGGTTTTTTTTAAATTTGAAGTACGAGCTGTTGACTATTTCAAAAAAGCAACGAGTGTAAATCTGGTACGACACAGCAAGGCATGTTGTATTCTGTTTATTCTACCCTAGCTGTACTCGTTTTCTATGTCCGTACGCGACTTATATGCACGCACCTGTACTTACACACACTCAGGCACACACACACACACACACACACACACACACACACCGCACACACACACACACACACACACACACCCACCCACACCCACATACACACACATACACACACACACACACACACATGTATGTTCGCATGCGCTACTCGCGTTCGAATTAAACGACTTATTAGCCTGCACAGAGAGAGAGAGAGAGAGAGAGAGAGAGAGGGAGAGAGAGAAACATTGAAACATTGAAACATTGAAACATTGAACTTTATTACAGGAAAGATAGCATTAGGTCCGTAGGACCTTTCTTACAGCTAGTCCTGATCTAAGAGAGAGAGAGAGAGAGAGAGAGAGAGAGAGAGAGAGAGAGAGAGAGAGAGAGAGAGAGAGAGAGAGAGAGAGACAGACAGACAGACAGACAGACAGACAGACAGACAGACAGACAGAGAGACAGAGCCAGACAGAGACAGACAGACTGACACAGACATAGACACAGTCAGATCCGATCTGTTCGCATTTTGTGCGTGTGCTTGTCTGTCTGCACGTTTGTCACTCTGCTGTCTATTCCCCGTATCGTCTTCCTTATGTTTTTACCTTTCCGCTTGTTTGTTTGTCCGTCTGCTTGTGCGCCTGCCTGTGTGTTCTTCTCCATGTCCCATCGTCTTAATGCCTGTGCACCAGCCTGCCTGGCAGTCTTCCTTCCTGGCTCTTTGTCATCCGAGTGTATGTTTCTCTGTCGGCTCATCTGTGTGTCTGCTTATAATCATAACCTCCTGGTGACGAAATGTCTCAGCTCCCCCGAAATCGGCGTATGCTGCTTGAATGGCGGGGTTAAAACGATCATACACGTAAAAAAAAAAACCAGTCATGCAAAAACATGAGTGAACGTTGGAGTTTCAGCCTTTGAACGAAGAAGAAGAAAGAGAGAAAATGTGTCAGTCCTAGATGCATTGAGCTTTATTTTAATTATGTCTGTTTGTCTGTTATTATGTCTGTCTGTCTGTCTGTCTTCACTGAAACGATCGGTATTCTTGTTTTCCCAGTATTGTGATGAAATGATAAAGTAAACCAGAAAGAATTGAAACAAACACACACTAACTTTGACATTGCTTCGCAACTCGGTTTAGATTACTCCACCACGGACCTGCCCCACTACAACAGACCAGCCGACGGCGGTATGGGCAGCACCCCCTACAACTACAACGACTACACCTCCAACTACCATACCACTGACCGCTACAACACTGACCGTTACGCCACTGACCGATACAACACTGACCGATACACTACTAACCGATACAACACTGACCGCTACAACACTGACCGTTACGCCACTGACCAATACAACACTAACCGATACAACACTGACCGATACAACACTTACCGCAGCTATGGCGACTATTCTACCGACTATTCTACCGACTACTACTCACAAGACTACTACGGGACTTCCGACGATGGGTGGAACTACAACGCTGGAACTACTGAAGGCTCCAGTCCTGCCTTCAGCACGTCATGTAAGTACTGTGCGGTCTGCATAGTTTAGACAGAGCATATTTGATCTGCATGTATATACTTGACAGCAAAAGCAGGCAAACAGTTTTACAGTTGTGCTTTGAATGCAGTTCCAAAGGGCTTACTTTTACTGCGGACTGCGCGTGATGTTTGTTAATCTTCGCACTTAAACATCGTCGCGATCTGCACGTGCATTTTCAAATTTCTGACCCCGATGCACAAAGCATTGTTGTCACGGAGCACTCTCCCAGGTTTACTTGTTGAAACGACGAGGTAAAACCGCACAGAGTCAAACACGACGCTCTGTACAATTTACCTTAAAGGCACAGTAAGCCTCCCGTAAACCATCACAGATACTGTCAGGCTTTTACACACAGTACAAACACCCTTCCATTTGAACGCTCGCCAAACAGGAACATCCTGGCTGCTTTCCGTCAAGAGTAAGACATTTTCAAAGAATTTATTTTCGTGGACCGTCTCTTCCACAATTTGGCGCCTCGTTTTTGGCGCTAGAACTAACTTTTAAAATCTAAATAATAAATTCACAGCTTCTAACACAAACATTCCTAAATCATAAAAGATTTCTTTTTTCAGCAAGATAAGATTATTACAATTCGAAGTTTTGAAAGTTTAAAAAAAGATAGGCCGGAAGCAGGGTCACAAAAGGTCGTGTCTCAAAGCAGACGATTTTTCTACATAGCGCTCGCTTTCTTTGAAGCCAGCCGCCGCCGACAAGTTTGTGTGACTAGAGGTACACAATAACGTGCTATTTCAGATACAGCCAGTCGCATTGACTTGTAATCACAAACTGACGACTAAAATGTGAAAACAAGGAAAGTGGATCACACGGGTTCACGATGGCTCAGATAAACCACGAAATCTGGTGTGTGGTTTACGCAAGCTAAATAGCAATGCAAACGAACTGTTCCATGTTATGCTATTAAATGCTATTGCAAGTGTGTTCCATAAGCTTAGAACTTCTTTTCTCAGTAGAAGATTGAAATCGTTTTGTAAACCATTTGAGACATACTGGGGCTTTAATTTGAAATGAATGGGACGGTTGAGGAGAGGAGGTCTGGAAAGAGTGAGGGGGGGGGGGGGGGGTGAAGGTGAGCAAAGGGAAGAGTATCTTTTCAGACATTTGACAAACTACTCGAAAGTCAGTATATAAACTCAAATAAACTTACCAACAAAAACATTGTTGCCCGTATCATTTCATTCAAATGTTCTGTGCCATTAAAAGCAATCAATTTGGTTGTCCGTCACACGTTCTTAATCATAGATCTTTAACAAGGGTCACGAGACCGCCATTCAAAAAAGGGGTACCCCCTAAAATTATCTAACAAAAAAATAAAACTTTGTTTCGAAAAGTGTGCCAGAAAGCCAAGTGGAGTGCTTTTAATGGCATACAAAGTTGGAAAGCATTGACACATGAATGAATGTTTAAGTTGAGGTTAAAAATATGTCGCAATATTGTTTTGGTTTCGTTTATTTGATTACGTTAATGGTACGCACCCCATTTCTCCTTGTATTGATCAAACCATGAAGCTGAGCGTTTGCAAACCATAAAAGCCCAATCAATTTAAAGAAGCAATAACATGTTGTTGTTTTTCTATGTAAAAGTAAACTTTGAACCAGCTTTTATTTCTTTTGTGCAGGCCAGCGCTATATCGATGTGTACGAGTTTGAAAGTAGGACCATTAACAGCAGTGCAGAGTGTGACACTGTGCAGGGCAACTATCCCGACAATGCTGACTGGACTTTCACTATATGGACAATGTCATATTTGAGTTACCTCAATATTGAGTTCGACGTAGACATCGAATCTGAGACCTCGTGCAGGTATGACAAGCTGACGTTCGGATATGACGAGATCCATGTTTGTGGCACGCAGAGGGGAACATTTTCAGGTAAGAAGTGTTTTGTTTTAAAGTGAAGATCAGCAGTCTAGAGCTGTTCAGAGCAGAGCTCTCTGGACATGATATTTTATCCCAGCGAAGCTGGAGGTATCCCAAGAACGCCATACTGTAATCGACTTGAGAACTGTTCATGCCAGTAATGCATGATAAAGAAGGATTCATTGTGCACGATAAGATGCTACAGTTGGGGATGGAAGTTCACCAAATATTGGGAACATACTAACTAAAATACGGTGGGTAAAATAGCATCCCCCCACCCCCCTCCTCGTGTTTTGAGCAAACGCCACCCAAGGCCGCTTTGGCCGGGTACAAATTCCGTAGTTTCCAAGTCTATGGATAAAGCTCGCGGAAGAAGATGACGTCAAAAAGCTTTGACTTTGTGTGCGTGCGTGCGTGCGTGCGTGTGTGCGTCTGTGTGTGTGTCTGTGTGTGCGTGTGTGTCTTTTTTTTGGAGAGAGAGTGCGTATGTGTATGTGCTAGAGTGTGTTCGTGAGTTTATGTGTATGTTTGTGTGTGTATGAGTGTGTTTGTGTGTATATGTGTTTGTTTGTAAAGGTGTGTGTGTCCGTCTGTCTATATGTGCGTATGAATGTGTGTTTTGTGTGTATGAAGTTTGTGCGAGTGAGTGAGTGAGTGCGTGTGAGTGAGTGAGCGTGAGTGAGAGAGAGAGAGAGAGAGAGAGAGAGAGAGAGAGAGAGAGTGTGTGTTTGTGAGTGTGTGTGTGTGTGTGTGTGTGTGTATGTGTGTGTGTGCGTGTTTGCAAGGGTGTGTGTGTCCTTCTAGCTATGTGCGTTTGTGGGTATGAAGTTTGTGTGAGAGAGTGAGTGAGTGTGTGTGTGTGTGTGTGCGTGTGTGACTTGGGATGTGTGTGTATGTGTGTGTGTGTTCCTGTGTGTGTGAGAGAGAGAGAGAGAGAGAGAGAGAGAGAGAGAGAGAGGGGGGGGAGAGAGAGAGAGAGAGAGAGAGAGAAAGAGAGAGGGAGAGAGAGAGAGAGAGAGAGAGAGAGAGAGAGAGAGAGAGAGAGAGAGAGAGAGAGAGAGAGAGAGAGAGAGAGAGAGAGAATTGAATTGAATTGAATTGAATTGAATTGAAATTTATTTTACGAGGGTGACAGAATAAGCAATGTATACATGCTTGTTTTCATCCGGCCCTCGCCCATTGAGGGGTAACGAACAAGAAGAAATAAAAGATAAGTTTAACTATAGTACAAATGACATATTTACCATAATTAACATGTCAAGCAACCAATAAGACATTTTAAGATGCATAACAAAAATAAAAATAAATCTTTCATGAATTATATATAATCATGTTTTTCAATATAATCAGAGAGTACAGTTATATTTTGCCAGCTGCTTGATAATATTTCTTATAAGTTTTGTAAAAGAAACAGCATGTAATATTCCTTGAATGATGTTTCATGAATTCGTAATTTAATTATACAGCATGACTTCCCTTCTTTGTCTCTTTTAATCTAGGGAGAAAATATCCAGCGATATTTCTCCGTAGGCCTAAAGTTCGGCCATGACCTAGGCAAAATAACTTGCGCAGCCGCAGAAACAAGAAAATAGAAATCTTATGAAGCCGTCATCAACACGAACACAATGATTGCAGAAGCAAACTCTGTACCTACACGACCGAGACACAAGACTGATTATTTCACAGCTGCAAAGGGTAAGCTTACTCACGTCAGGTCTTCACTGACAAGCTAGGAACAGACGGAAAATTCCGAACAAAAGTAAATGACGTCAAAGTCTCTTTCGCTTTGCGTGTAACTTTGTCATGACGTCTTTTTGTGACGACAGTATACGCGACAATTTGTTCGCTTCCTGTGTCATTTTAGACTGAAAAGCAACTCAAAAGAAGGAGCTAAGCCTCTGTCTTGAAACAGCTGAAACACTCTTTTGGATTGCTGTTTCAATGTTAACCAAAAAGTTAAAGAAAAAAACAAGGTTCAGTTGCGAACTGACAGCGGATTGAGCATTTATTCCTGTTGATGAAGGTATGATTGAAGCTTTATTCTCTCCGTCAACCAACAAGACTAGATTTCGTAGCAGACGAAAAACAAAGTGTGCGTTTTTCCTGTCTTGTGAAGGCGATTATGTCGTTATAAGTTATCTGTACGTTGTAATGACATTTCAAAACAAAATTTAGCTTTGATGCGTCACGGGATAATAAGCTTATACGTTTTTATCCATGGAATTGTTTTTTTCGTCTCGGCAGGGTGAATGAATTTATTATGTCTTTTCCGGAACTGGACAAAACTGGCCTTGCCAAGACTGAAACAAAATATAGTTCTACAACTTCTAGGCTTGGGTTGATTGCCCATGTTGAATTTCCAATGATTTGTTGCCACATCCCATGACAAATTCTCTTTACTTTGGTCATGCCATATATACGTTACAGTTCCGTCCATGCATGGTATCGCGTGATATTTTGTCTCGACGGGGTGAAAGAATATAATGACGTCATTCTCGGCAGAGCCTCGAGTGACGTCATCATATTCATTGACCCAGTCTCGACAAAATATCAGGCGATACCATGGATGGACGGAGCTGTAACTTATACATATTTGGAATGGCGTTCCACATAATTGCTCCAGAATATGATAAACTCGACTTGTACAGGTCAATTAAGAGAGAGAGAGAGAGAGAGAGAGAGAGAGAGAGAGAGAGAGAGAGAGAGAGAGAGAGAGAGAGAGAGAGAGAGAGAGAGAGAGAGAGAGAGAGAGAGCGGATTTGTCCTTCGCTGGGGGTATGCAGTTCCTTGACATCGCACTTCTACTTAATTTTATTTTTCAACATATTTTTCCAATTTCTTTTCTTTGAGTTTGGTTTTAATAATGGTCTCAGTTCGCGGTCATGAAAAAGCTCGCTGAAGCTCGCATTTTTCATGATCCGCTAACTTCGACCATTATTTTTGATAATCACTGAGACTCGGCATGTAACCTCTACTTCACTGCCGTCACGTGATTTTAGCGGGTCGTATCTGGGTTTCATGAATGGCATTTAGGGCGATTTACAGCTCAAACATTGCCAACAAGCGGTCAACGCGTCCTGAATACCTCCCCTGGCTGGCAACGTTTTGCTTCTCTTTTATCTGTGCAAGGAGCAAACTACGCAGCTCAGTTTTTGTCTTTCATTTTCTGACATTATATCCTTAAAATTTGGTTGTTGATGGTGTTGTTCATTCGCTTAAAAAGCGAGAGGTCGTGGTGCTGGTACGTACATTTTGTGTTCAAATGTTAAAATCACTAACTCATGGTTGATTTTGGACGTTAAACCTTGGAACGAGAAGAAAACAAATACGAATTTGAATACGAATACAGATGTAGATAGAGGCACGTGTAGCATACACAGAGCGATAATAAACTTGTGGGAGTAAATGTACTGGATATAAGTTCGCCGAAAGAGTTCGGCGTCGTTGATGAAAGCGACATCTTCAATAATAATTACGGAGGTCGTGCGTGTGTGTATGTGCGTGTGTGTATGTGCGTGTGTGTGTGTGTGTGTGTGTGTGTGTGTGTGTGTACGTGTGTGTGTGTGTGTGTGTGTGTGTGTATGTGCGTGTGTGTGTGTGTGTGTGAGTGTGTTTGTGTGTCTATGTGTGTGGCTATTCTGTGCAGTACACCATTTTGACCCTGAGTACTTGCTGCGTTTCCAGTCTGATGGCAGCGTTACGGGACGTGGCTTCAATCTGACTATTACAGCCGACACCTACCCCTGTAAGTCAGATCCGATCTGTTCGCCTTTTGTCCGTGTGCTTGTCTGTCTGCACGTTTGTCACTCTGCTGTCTATTCCCCGTATCGTCTTCCTTATGTTTTTACCTTTCCGCTTGTTTGTTTGTCCGTCTGCTTGTGCGCCTGCCTGTGTGTTCTTCTCCATGTCCCATCGTCTTAATGCCTGTGCACCAGCCTGCCTGGCAGTCTTCCTTCCTGGCTCTTTGTCATCCGAGTGTATGTTTCTCTGTCGGCTCATCTGTGTGTCTGCTTATAATCATAACCTCCTGGTGACGAAATGTCTCAGCTCCTCCGAATTCGGCGTATGCTGCTCGAATGGCGGGGTTAAAACGATCATACACGTAAAAAAAAAAACAGTCATGCAAAAACATGAGTGAACGTGGGAGTTTCAGCCTTTGAACGAAGAAAAAAAAGGAGAGAAAATGTGTCAGCCCTAGATGCATTGAGCTTTATTTTAATTGAGTCTGTTTGTCTGTGGGTCTGTTATTATGTCTGTCTGTCTGTCTGTCTGTCTTCACTGAAACGATCGGTATTCTTGTTTTCCCAGTATTGTGATGAAATGATAAAGTAAACCAGAAAGAATTGAAACAAACACACACTAACTTTGACATTGCTTCGCAACTCGGTGCAGATTACTCCACCACGGACCTGCCCCACTACAACAGACCAGCCGACGGCGGTATGGGCAGCACCCCCTACAACTACAACGACTACACCTCCAACTACCACACCACTGACCGCTACAACACTGACCGTTACGCCACTGACCGATACAACACTGACCGATACACCACTGACCGATACAACACTGACCGATACAACACTTACCGCAGCTATGGCGACTATTCTACCGACTCTTCTACCGACTACTACTCACAAGACTACTACGGGACTTCCGACGATGGGTGGAACTACAACGCTGGAACTACTGAAGGCTCCAGTCCTGCCTTCAGCACGTCATGTAAGTACTGTGCGCGCGGTCTGCATAGTTTAGACAGAGCATATTTGATCTGCATGTGAATACTTCACAGCAAAAGCAGGTGAACCTCTTCACAGTTTTGCTTTGAATGCAGTTCCAAAGGACTTACTTTTACTGCGGATGCGCGTGAAGTTTGTTAATCTTCGCACTTAAACATCGTCGCGATCTGCACGTGCATTTTCACATTTCTGACCCCGATGCACAAAGCATTGTTGTCACGGAGCACTCTCCCAGGATTACTTGTTGAAACGACGATGTAAAACCGCACAGAGTCAAACACGACGCTCTGTACAATTTACCTTAATTTGAAATGAATGGGACGGTTGAGGAGAGGAGGTCGGAAGAGTGAGGCGGGGGGGGGGGGGGGGGGGATGAAGGTGAGCAAAGGGAAGAGTATCTTTTCAGACATTTGACAAACTACTCGAAAGTCAATATACAAAGCGAAATAACCTTACCAACAAAAACACTGATTCCCGTATCATTTAATTCAAATGTTCTATGCCATTGAAGGCTATCCGCAATGCGGTTGTCCGTCACACGTTCCTGATCAAAGATATATTACAGGGGTCACGAGACCGTCACTTAAAAAAGGTACCCCCTAAAACGATCGTACACAAAATAAATCTTTGATCTGAAAAGTATGTCAGAAAGCCAGGTGGAGTGCTTTTAATGGCATAAACGGTTGCAAAAAAATGACACGTGAATGAATGTTTCAGTTGAGGTACAAAATATGTCGCAATATGTTTTTGTTTGGTTTATTTGATTACGTTTGCAGAACGAAATATCAAGGGAATTTTGCGGTTCGCACCCAATTTCTCCTTGTATTGATCGAACCATAATGCTTAGCCTTTACAAACCATAACAGCCCAATGCGTCTAATGAATCACTAACATGTTTTTTGGTTTTTGTTTTTCTATGAAACCAGTCATCTTTGAATCAGCTTTTTGTCCTTCTGTGCAGGCCAACGCACCATCTATGTGTTCGAGTTTGAAAGTAGGACCATTGACAGCAGTGCAGAGTGTGACACTGTGCAGGGCAACTATCCCAACAATGCTGACTGGACTATCACTATACGGACAATGATTCCTTTCGGTTACCTCAATATTGAGTACGACGTGGACATCGAAAATTCGGACGATTGCGTATTTGACACGCTGACGTTCGGGTATACCGGAAATTACGTGAACCGTGTTTGTGGCACACACAGAGGAACATTTTCAGGTGAGAAGTGTTTTGCTTCAAAGTGAAGATCAAAAGTCTGGCACCGTAAACTGCAGCGGTCTCTGGACATCGTGTTTTTTTTTTAACATATATTTGCTATTTATCTTGGGGTTTGGTTTTATTAAACGTACTGTCTTTTGTTTAATTTCCTTTAATAAATGTGGGCTTCAAATGTTCCAATCATTACCTCATTATTGTTTCGGCGTCGTTAATGACAGCAACATCTGTAATAACAACTACTGAGGTTCGGGTATGCCGGAAATGACGAGATCCATGGTTGTGGCACGCAGAGAGGAAGGTTTTCAGGTAAGAAGTGTTTTGCTTCAAAGTGTAGATCAAAAGTCTGGCGCCGTAAAATGGTCTGGTAAAGAGGCCTCTTAGAATGGTATTGTTTTTAAACATGTATACATTCTTAACGTTTTTCTATTGGGGTTTGGTTTTGAGTACACTTATCGTCTTTTGTCTAGTTCCCTCCAGGACGTTTGGGCTGCTTAATCCTTTGGTAAAGAGTCCAGCAACGTGATCCCACGTGTGTGTGTGTGTGTGCGTGCGTGTGTGTGTGTGTGTGCGTGCGTGCGTGCGTGTGTGTGTGTGTGTGTGTGTGTGTGTGACTATTGTTTGCAGCACTGAATCAAGACACTGAGTACATAGTGCGTTTCCGGTCTGATGGCAGTGGCACAGGACGTGGCTTCAACGTGACCATCACAGTCGACGACTACCCCTGTAAGTCAGATCCGATCTGTCTGTCAGTTTGTCCGTCTGTCTGCCTTTTGTCATTCTATTGGTCTTTTGCCCTTATCGTCTACCTCATTATGTTTTTGCCTGCCTACCTGCCTTTTTGACCGTCTGCTTGTGTGCCTGTTTGTGTGCCTGTTCTTCTCCCTCTCCCTTTGTTAGCCTCTTGATCGGCTGAAAAATTAGTTACAAAATTAAATAACAAATTATAACATGCAAGTTGTAACAATTAGGCCAAATCTGAGAAGATGGTCTCCAAGGGATCAGGCAATCATCTTGCTGCACTTCTAAGGGCAATAAAGTATGCCGTGGTCGTTTAAAGTGTCATGTAAGTGATCTTGTCATCGTCCCTTAAAACGTGACGGAGTGTATTTGCAATCCGGGTGCGCGGTTGTTGTGTGTGTCTGCTCATCTGTGTGTCAGCTTAATATAATGATAACCTTCTGGAGATGAAATGTCTCAGTCCTGGATGTTTTGAGTTGTCTTTTAATTGTGTTGGTCTGTCCGTCTGTCAGTCTGATTGTCTTCACTGAAATGAGCGAAAACATCCATAATTTTTGCAGTAATGGGAAAAAAGGGTTTTGAAAACCAACAAAAAAAGAATTAAAACTCACACCCACTAACTGTACCATTGCTTAACAACACTGTGCAGATTACTCCACCACGGACCTGCCCTACCACAACAGTCCAGCCAACGGCACAATGAGCAACGACTACACCTCCAGCTACTACACCACTGACCGCTACGCCACTGACCGCTACCCGGAGTATCCTCGTTTGGAGCCTTCCAATGGTAAATGTGTTTTTTGTTTTTTTTCAATATTTCTTTTACAGAGAGAGAGAGAGAGAGAGAGAGAGAGAGAGAGAGAGAGAGAGAGAGAGAGAGAGAGAGAGAGAGAGAGAGAGAGAGAGAGAGAGAGAGAGAGAGAGAGAACTTCGAACTTTGAACTTTATTTATTTATCGAGGGTAACAGAATAAGCAAAATATACATGCTTTTTTTTCGTCCGGCCCTCGCCCATTGAGGGTAACTCGATTAATAACAAGAAGAAATAGAAGTTAAGTTAATTACAATACAATTTATATAATTAACATCTCAAAAAATTAAAAAGACATTTCAAAATGCATTATGAATATCAAGCAATGATGTAATATTATAACATAATTATTTACTTGTTTCCAAGAGAAACAGCATGATCATTTCTTTGAAGGAAGTTTCACTGAATTGCATTTTAATTAAATCAGGAATGGAGTTCCACAATAAGGCGCCAGAATAAGAAAGACTTGATTTGTAAAGGTCAATTCTAGGGGTTGGGGTAATTAATTTGTTTAGTTTTATTGAATTATTCAGTTTGAAATTTGAGGCAATGAATGTAGGTGCATTCCCTGACATAATTCTATGCATCATTGCACCTTTGTTATAGGTAAATCTTGATTTGATAGGAAGAATCTTTAATTTTTTATAATCAGACGTAGAGAGAGATGCTTTTTTTAAAAGAATTAATTTAACAACTCGTCTATGTAAAGAGCACAAGTGTTTCAAAGTGTTTGCACTTGCAGAGTCCCACACTGTGGACGCATAATCAATAGTTGATTGAATATATGCCTGAAAAACCACAGAGAGAGAGAGAGAGAGAGAGAGAGAGAGAGAGAGAGAGAGAGAGAGAGAGAGAGAGAGAGAGAGAGAGAGAGAGAGAAGGAGAGAGAGACACACAGACACAGACAGACAGACAGACAGACAGACAGGCAGGCAGACAGACAGAGAGCTCATATATGCCATCCGAATGCTTGGCTATTACGTACGTCTGGCTGTCAGTAAAGGCGTCACTCACATCAGGATATATCCTGCCCAAAGAGAGAAACTAGTATCGTGCAGCTCCGCTGACTACTGGGATTTTTACTTCTGCTTCTTGGTTTTTTTTTTAAATTCTGGAACTTTGAACGTTGGCAGTCAATTTGTTTTTGGATTAATATCATGATAACACAAAGTCATGGCACACTGAGTTTGTGGCAGTATATGACTGTAACGTTTCTGTCCAATATAAATATTGTTGTCTTCTTGTGTTAATGTCGTATTGTAAGGAGGCGCTGGACGCCGTTCAGGAAGCCGTGCGGTGTCGTATCTCTTTAACGCTAATGGACACTGACATTCCGTGGGAAAAACCCTGCATGTCGGGTTTTGAAGTTGTTGTGAAAGAGTGAATACCATTGCATTTAGTGAGACAAACAATCCACACGCCAGTCACTAGCGAGGGGTGTGTCTGAAACACGTGGACACAGGCCAGTCACTAGCGAGGGGTGTGTCTGAAACACGTGGACACAGGCCAGTCACTAGCGAGGGGGGTGTCTGAAACACGTGGACACAGGCCAGTCACTAGCGAGGGGGGTGTCTGAAACACGTGGACAAGGAGCACCTGCGGTTTGTTTGTCTCACTAAAAGCAAGGGTATTCACTCTTTCACTCTGACAAAGTTATTTCCGAACATCGTCTATTACGCGGACGCCTGTTTAACATGGGAGCGCAAGACAGTCCGACTAGAGGCCCTGGGCACAGCCGGAACCTTTCCACAAGAGCTGGTGGACTCTGTGAGGAAAGCTGTTCCGGCTGGTTAACTTAGCATTGGTGTCGTATCTCTTTTACACTTATCATGCGGGCATAACACATGTTAACACTCATTATGCGGTCTTCTTCTTCTTCAGCGTTCCAGAGTTTTCTGGTTACGTGTGAGCTCGTTTACCCATTTGGGTTCCCCAAACAATACTCTGAGAGCATAGTCAGCTTCACTCCGCTTTCGTTGAGTAGGCATGCTGGGTATTTTTGTGTTTCCATAACCCACCGAACTCCGACATGGATTACAGGATCTTTTCCGTGCGCACTTGGTCTTGTGCTTGCGTGTACATACGAAGGGGGTTAAGTCATTAGCAGGTCTGCACATAAGTTGACCTGGGAGATGGGAAAAATCTCCACTCTTAACCCACTAGGCGGCAGCGACCTGGATTCGAACTCACGACCTCCCGATTAGGAGGCCGACGTCTTACCACCACGCCACTGCGCCCGTCAATACGGTCGCATGTTTTACAGGGGAGCGCAAGACAGCCAGGCTGGAGACCTTGGGAACAGAACTACGAGAGCTGGTGGACTCTGTCAGAAAAGCAGTTCTGTCTGGTTAACTTAGCATTGGTGTCGTATCTCTTTAACAGTTATCATGCGGGCGTAACACATGTAAACACTCATCATACTGTCACATGTTATACAGGGGAGCGCAAGACAGCCAGGCTGGAGACCTTGGGAACAGAACTACGAGAGCTGGTGGACTCTGTGAGGGAAGCTGTTCTGTCCTTTGACGACTTCCAGGACGTCTACTACCACGAGACACCTCGTCACCACAACAATATGCCCAGCTACCCGGAAGGGTACGCCCACGACGGAATGGCCCGTGACAACCCATACGCCCCGGGTGGCGTCTTGTTCGACGGAATGGTACTTGGAGACGGAATTCCGGGTTACCCAGACGCATACATCCCAGAAGCAATGCCAGGTGACAACGCAATGCCAGGTGACTACGCAATGCCAGGCCCGTGACGGTCCTCTGAAGATCCTTGTTCATGCAAACACAGTCTTCGAACCTGGACTTCCTTTACCATCTGGCGAGGCTGTGATGTTTACACACAACTGCGTGTCTCTGTCTGATGGCCTCTCGCGGAATGTGTTTTGGGCACTGTGTTTGCCACTGGTTTATTTAGACGCTTAATAAAGCATTGAAAAGCAAAACGGTGTTAACGTGTTAGTGTATAAACTGTGTCTGTTGGCTGCGTCATAGCAGCGTCCTTGAGACAGAGATTCATTTTTCAGAAGACACCAGAGGGTTAAGACAAACGTTTACTTATTGCCAATGCACTACAAACATTGCAAAGACATTTCTTGCTTGGCTGCCACACATGATAAACAGCCAGTGGTCCAGTATACATAAAACGAAGGACGACGCACACTCAGACAGACAGTCACACAGACACACGAACACACAAGCGAACACACGCAAACACACACACACACACTCAGACAGACACACTCACACACACACACACACACACACGCAGACAGACAAGCACACAGACACACTCGAACGCACACACGAACACACACACTCAAACATATACACGAACGCACACACACACGCACACACACACACACACACACACACACACACACACACACACACACACACTCACTCAGACAGACACAGACACACGAACAAACACACGAACACACACACGAACACAGACACACGAACACACACACACACACACGAACGCACACACACACACACACGCACACACACACGAACACACACACACACGTACACACACACACACACACCTAAGGTTGGAGGGGGGTGGAGTGGACACTGGAGACTGCCGTATGCTGGAACCTTTATTGCCTATTATTTTGGCATACTGCAAAAGAAAAGAAACCTGGCGATAACATCAGTGATACATACAAAATGTGCTTCAGCGTATTCCCAATACGTGTCCCAATATAGGCCAACTGGTCTAAGAGGACGTTAAAGTCTCCCTCTACACTCCCTCTCGCACCCTTCGTTCTTCTGGTGATGCTCGACTTCCCCGTCAAGGTTGCTTTAAACGCAAGGCTCATGGCTTCCGCACGTTTTCGTATTATGGCCCTCAGTTATGGAATTCACTCCCCTTTCAATTACGTCACTCTCCATCCATTTCATCTTTTAAGTCCAATTTGAAAACTCACTTGTTCCAACAACATTACGGATAGTTCCTTAGCCTAGAGTCTGGGGATGTGAAATGTGCATGATGTGTTGTTTGAATCTGACAGTGATTGTATGAATTTTGTATACATGTATTGTTGTCACGCGCTTTGAACTGATAAGGCGCTTTATAAATGCCCGTTATTATTATTATTATTATTATTATTATTATTATTATTATTATTATTATTATTATTATTATTATTATTATTATTATTATTATTATAAAGCTAAATAGTCAATCAGTCAGACCCCAAAAAGTGAGTTGTGTTTTTTTGTATTTCCAGGACATACATAATTATGTAAGGTTCAAATGAGAGACATTAAACCATCAGCATGTCTGTTCCTTGATACCGTTCATGTTCGCACAGGTGTGAAGCCTTATGGGGTGTATTTCTTCATCTTCTTCTGCGTTCATTGGCTGAAACTTCCACGTACACTCGGTTTTTTTGCACGAGTGGGTTTTTACGTCTGAGGTGCATACCCTGTAGCTTCATGCTTATGACAAAAATCGCCGAAAAGCCGCCTGGAAATGGGTTGAAATCCGCCGTACAAACAGCCTGTAATAATAATTATGCTTGTACGCATGAATTTATACCATACAGGGGACGCAGTCCCGCTGGCTTCATATTTTACTTCAATTTGGGATTGTGTCCCTTATACTGCCATTTGTCCCCCCCCCCCTCCACAGGCACATATTAGAAAATGGAGAGAACTCTTATGTTGAAGGACAAATTTAACATTTTACCAAGGGGGTGGGTACTTGTAGTTAAATCATATTTATCTGTCTTTGTCTTTGCTTTGTTTTGTTTTGTTTTGTATTGTATTTATTGTATTGTGTTGTGTAGTGTTGCGGTGTTGTGTTGTGTTGTGTTGTGTTGTGTTGGGTTGTGTTGTGTTGGGTTATGTTGCGTTGCATTGTATAGTTGTGTTGTATTGTATTGTATTGTATGGTATTGTTTGTATTGTATTGTTTTGTGGGTTTTGTATTGCGACAAACAAAGCCAGTTTTGCAACAATGCAGACAGTGACATATAAATGTTAGCAGTGCCTCAATCGAAGCAACACAGCATGGCGTATGAGCTTGTTCCACCCGTCGCCCAATGTTATTATCAATACACTTTTAACAAAGTTAGACCTACTACAGCACGAGGTGTTTCTGTCATCATCATAACTATTAATGAAAAAAATCAAGAATGGAAAAATGTAAATCTACATGGAAACATCAACCGTACGACCCTGGTCTAGTATTTCAATGGTCACATGTGTGTGTGTGTGTGTGTGTGTGTGTGTGTGTGTGTGTGTGTGTGTGTGTGTGTGTGTGTGTGTGTGTGTGTGTGTGTGCGTGTGTGTGTGTGTGTGTGTGTGTGTGTGTGCCGGTGTGTGTGTGTGTGTGCCTGCGTGCGTGTATACGACCCAGGCTTCGTATTGGTGTCTCCTTGAAAAGGTCATAAAACTCCGTTCTCTAAAAGAAACGGACTGCAAGTAAAACTAAACTTTATTCGAAAATGATAACAGGTTTAAGGCAATATCTTATCTTCATCTTTCTTAATTTCTACATCGTACAAACACTTAAACCTCACGGCTTACACCACAGTTCAGAAGCACAGCAATGCTCATTTAAATGAAAGTGTGGGAATCCACTCACCCGGGAAGTTTACAGTGCAGGTTAATTTGGTGTCTTAGCGTTAAACCGGAAACTCAATAAACCATTAAAACAACTACGAGAACCATACAATGATCACAGGCCGGAAGAGGCGAGATTGTTTGAAGTAGCGGTAACTGATCCGACAAAGAAGGTGTCAAAAGGGATCGCAGTTTTCCCTCCATCGTCTTTCTGAGTTGTTTGCTGTGTTGACAAAACTGAGTGGATTTAGAGATCGGACACAATGGAGTTGTTCTCCTGTTTCGACAAGGCTACTCCACGAAATGACCTCCCACTTCGAGAGTTTAATCCGTGAAACTGAAAGTGTTTGACATCCAAACTGAAATAAACGGTGTAAACTACCAGACGACAACAAAGTTGTAGCTAAGGGAGATCACTTTTAGAGAAGGCATTGCTGCATGAGTTGACGGACCTGACTCATTTTAGCAAACAACCAAGTCGGAAGCACAGTTGATTGAAATGTCAAGATATTACCCTCGTTACTCTTTCGGTTGATACGGGTTTTGGGATAACGGTGCGTTTCTGTTAATATTTCAAAACATATTTTACATTTCTGCTTTGTTCAGAAAATTTCAGTTTCTCGTTAACACACACCTGGTCAAACTGATCATTGTTTTAGTGGGGCGCGGGTGGTGGGGCCGGGGTCGTGGGGAGGGGGGTGTGTGTGTGTGTGTGACAATCTGAGCGTGTTTAGGTATGTTCTGACCATGGACTCACCATGAACCAAGGTTTAAAATATTCAAATGTTCCATGAAGCCATTATTATCGGCATACAAAATCTCACAGGGCCCCACCTGTAATTTACCAGATCCTGTGCTGTTTGTTGTGATTTCCTGTTGTCAGTGAGTTTGAACACTCTCAGGGCGAGTAAGATGTTCTTACCGTGGTGGGACCAATATCCAAGGTTTTGGGAGACCCAGATGTTCCATGAGGCCATCAGTCTCTGCGGCCAATAGCTCACCGGGCCCCACCTGCAATTAAACAGATCTTGTGTTGTTTGTTTGATTTTTGCAGTTGTCAGTGAGTTTTAAACACTCTCAGGGCGAGTAAGTCTGTTCTTACACCAAGATCCAAGGTTTAGAAGATCCAGATGTTCCATAAAGCCAGCAGTCTCGGCATACAATAGCTCACCAGACCCCACCAGAAATTTACCAGATCCTGTGTTGTTTGTTTGGATTTCCTGTTGTCGGTGAGGACAAACACTCTCAGGGCGAGTAGGATGTTCTTACCATGGTGGGACCAAGATCCAAGGTTTAGAAGACCCGGATGTTCCATGAAGCCATCAGTCTCTGCGGCCAATAGCTCACCAGATCCCACCTGCAATTTACCAGATCCGCTCCTCGCCGCCACAAAGCCGGTCCACCGTGCTAGCTAAAACTGCTGCAGTAAAACCTGGATCAGCCCCCTTCCTGAAAACACTCCCCTCCTTAAGTGACAACTTCCAACGGGTATTTATGATTTAGGGGCCATTTTCTCAAGCTGTCTGTGTACTTACGGAAATTAAAGGCCCGAGAGAGACTTTCCCCCGCACTGTGGAAGTCCAACGTTTTAAAGGCCGGTCGGCGCTATCTTCTTCGCGAATCGCCAGAGGTGGGTCGTTTGGTCTCAGCTAATAACTCACATCTCATAGTCCTATCTCTACGCTTCTGTGCGTCTCTTGAAGTCGCTCTCATACCCCGGGTAGAAAGCTGGTGGTATAGTCGGGTACAAAACGAGATATGGTCGGGATAAAGACTTTAAAGGGGTGGATATGGCCGGTATTAAAGGCTACTTTGCTCTCTCTTGACTGGATTTTTACTTTTTTTCTGCATAATTTTTGGTCGGCTTTGATCCCTCAAAGTGTCTAAGGACATAAACATACAAGTCGTTTTTTTGAATAGCTAGTCTCTGATCCAAGCGGTATCTTTGCATGAAAAAGAGGATGTATTGGAATGTTAATAACTGGAATGACTGGAATAGTAAACGGCTAGTGGGTTTCTCTTGGTAAGTAAAAAGAAAAAGCAAAGTAAAAGGAGAAAAAAAAGGAAAAAGTTGAAAGAGAATCCTTTCTTTGCTGTTGTTGTTGTTGTTGTTGTTGTTGATGTTGTTGATGTTGTTTTGCAGGTTTTTTTTTGGCACAACTAAATAAGCTGTATTAACCGACTAAAGTCGGACATTGTATAAGATATTTTTGCTTTACCACTTACTGTCATTCCATTGTTTTCACTATTCTTTATACAAAGCTTCGTTTCAGAAATACCTGAACACACATATTTTGTGGAATCTAAGTATCTCACCTGAAAGATCTTGCTCTGCGGTGTATCTAAGGCCCTTCATATACCATTAAACTCCGGGCGGTTGTGAAGAAGACTTGATGATTTGCGATAAGAGTGATCAATTTCCCATCAATCATCCATAGCGGATATACACCCTTCGTGGACAGTGACCCTCAACACATTCTATCACACCTAAAGATCTGTACAGTTGTTGTTGGAAATACCGCTCCCTTTCAGGGGTGGAACTGTTGTCGTTGCTTTAGAACGATTTGTGATTTTATTTGTGATGTGATCCAATTTACTGTGTTTGTTGATTGTGTGTGATGAGCCTGAATAAAAAGTACCCACAACTCAAACAATGATAAATTTGCCTTGTCTTTGCTTTGCCTTGCCTTGTCTTGTCTTGTCTTGTCTTGTCTTGTCTTGTCTTGTCTTGTACAGTGTATTTGATCAAATATCCGATCGGCACTTAGAAAATGTGACATCCTTTAAAGTCTCGTATCGGGTTGTTGCTTTAGCGCGATTCAATTAAATCTATAGTCAGCATTTAGACAATGTATGTGTTTGGTATAGTCTATTTGTATTTAGTTGTTTGTATCAAAAGCGTTTGACTGTTAAGTACCTCCATAGAACTGAATGTCAGTACAAATGTGTTTGTAACGAATATGTATAATCATGTGGCAAAGGCGTCAACTTAAAGCACTAACATGCTATGACAGTTGACGTTCAATCTTCTGTATCTCATTAGCTATCAACACTTGCACAAGAAAAGACATTTCCAGAGAATTGTATTTGAAGTATAGAGTGTACAATGATTGTTAATCTTTCTGGCGGCGATAGTTTCGTTCTAGGAACAACCCACACATTTGGCAGTTTACAACAAATTCGAAATATAAGATGTAGCCGATAAAATTGTCTCTGTGTATCTCCAAAATCATCGTTATTGCGAACATTGCGTAGATTTATTCAGATAAAAGCAATTATAAATCAACAACATAAATAAGCAAGCGAGTTACAGAGAAGAAAAAACACATTCTCCTATTATTAGTCACATACCTTTGCAATAAAAACATACACAAAACAATTTAAAACTGTTTCGATTCAAAATTGATGTAACTGTCATGCTGCATTTTCAGTGACAGAAAGTACCAACAGCCTTTCCTTAATCATGCTTTACATATCTCTTTCTGGCAGTCAACATTCGTCTAGAATTATCAGAAAAAGGAATCTTTTAAAATTATCTTATGTATCAGTACGCTTTCATCAAATTAATGTAAAAAACATACACACCCGATCCTGAGGCAGTTACGTCTCTGTTATGCGTTATCGTGTTTGTCTCGTCATCTGTTGTACGTTAGGGTAAACTCCAATCAATGCTAACGCCTAGAGCAAACAGAAATCAAAACAATACCTACGTCAAACTTTACAAGATGTAGAAAATAGATCAATCTGCAAGCTCAAGAACATCACCACAATCTCTGTCGATCAACAATTAATTACCCATATTCAAAACTGATACAAAAATCATCCATAGTTTTGTTAAAGGTATTGCCCTTCTGGTGTCAGTAATCATGATCACCGCCCCAGATCTTTTCAGGCTTTTGCACGGAATAAGAGCAACCTTCAACTGAAACAGAAGCCATTAGCCAAGAATAATTAAGCACACACAAATCAATTCATTCTAAAAAAATAAAAATGTATAAACAAGTAAATAAATAAAGGAAACAGTATAGAAAGAAAGACCGGCACGGTGGCCTAGTGGTAAGGCGTCCGCCCCGTGATCGGGAGGTCGTGGGTTCGAACCCCGGCCGGGTCATACCTAAGACTTTAAAATTGGCAATCTAGTGGCGTCTGGCATTATGGGGTTAGTGCTAGGACTGGTTGGTCCGGTGTCAGAATAATGTAACTGGGTGAGACATGAAGCCTGTGCTGTGACTTCTGTCTTGTGTGTGGCGTACGTTATATGTCAAAGCAGCCCTGATATGGCCCTTCGTGGTCGGCTGGGCGTTAAACAAACAAACAAACAAAATAGAAAGAAAGAAAGAAAGAAAGAAAGAAGGACAGAAGACAGAAAGAAAGAAAAACAGACAGAAGGGTAGCCAGAAAGAAAGAAAGGAAGAGAGAAAGAAAGTACGAAAAAAGAAGAAAAAAAGAAAGAAAGAAAAAAAGGAAGAAAGAAAAGACAAAAAAAGCCCTACAGTTTGCAGAGGATTGCAATAGGTACCTATGGCTGATTAAATTTGGTAACTGACTCCTCTGTCAATCAGCAAAATCCATTTCACAAAACTGTACCTTTCTGCACGGCAATCAGTCACGCTATTGATTGTTGGTATGAGTACAAGTGAAAGGACGTTCTTATTCCATGTGAATTCCTGGATTGATCTGTGCCAGCGAAACATCGTGTTCGCGAGAAGGAAAGTGTCTTTTAGAGATTCTGCATAGCGATGCCTCTTCCCTATCAAGAACATCAGCACAATCACTGTCTTTCAACAATTAATTACCCACAGCCGATATAAAAATCACTTATGCTTTTGTTAATTTATTCTTTGAACATTGCCTTAACCCCAGTCTGAGATAACGATCTCGTAATATCCACCGCGATACAAGAGTAAGAAAAACAAAGTTAGAATGCCTTGATTACAATTTAAGAATTGTATATGTTGATGTTGTTGACAGCAGGCGTTTAAATGCACGCGGAACCATCGTGGTTATCTGTCAACAGAAGCCACCACGCAGCAGCGTGAACACCTGAAGCATTGGGGTTTTTGTCACATCATCACCTCTCTCGGCCAATGAATCCCCCTCCACCCCCCCTCCTTCAACCACACATAATTGTCAGTTGATGTGTGTGGAAAGGTATGTGTGCAGCAATAGAAGTCCGGAAATAACTCGCTCGCCGGTGATTGGCCTAGAATGTCACGTGGGAAATCTTGCCCGAATGTTTCCAAGAGAGACAACTCTTTCACAACCCATACAAACTCGACAGAGTTATTTCCAAACATCGTCTTTTCAAAACAAATCGTGTTGGAGAGGGATGAAAAAGATGAGTTGGCCTCATAGTTATATGAGCTAAGCTTGGTCTTTCTGGCATCCACAAGCCATTTCAATTATTGAAATCAATAATCAAAATACACGAAAAGCTCCCGGCAACTTCAAACAGACATTACATAACACCTCCGAGTTTGCAGACTTTCTTTTCAGTAAAAATCATTTTGCACTGATTTTTGTGAACCCGGGTAGCTCAGGACTGGTGGTAGAGCACTGGACTTGTGATCGAAAGGTCGCTGGTTCGAATCCGGGCCGGGACGGACACGGGTCAACTTTATGTGCAGACCCAGAGACGGTATTCATCTCCCACCCCCGTGTCACCACAATGGCACGTTAAAGATCTTGGTCATTCTACCATAAGTGCAGATGGCTGATACCACCTAAACACGCATACATCAAAAGCCGTGAGGGCGTAAAAACTCGAATCGTATAAACCAATATAGGCAATTAAGACCTGACGGACAATAAGCCCCTTAAAATGTACTTTTGTAAACCTAAAAAGACTGTATGGTTTTTTTTAAAGATTTGTTTGTAATCTTTTCCCCCATTCCGTTGATTGTCAAAGTCAGGAACTTATTTCTCTCGAGTTAATCATTGCATACATGTGCATCCTAGTTCATTAGAGTACACTCTTCAAAAAAAGTTAAGAATCGGTTGAAAAAACGGATCTAATTATAAAAAATTGCCAAAAAAATAAACATCGACATAATAATTAAAAGATTAATGTATTTGAATTAACAAATGAACAATGAGTCTTGACCTAGAATTTTGTTTGGCAGGCAGAGTTATTTCCCTTTGTGGGACTTCTCAAAAGCTTCTGCATTTTGGAAGAAAAAGGGTGTTTTGTATAGCCCCATGAAATTTGCGGAACGCATGCCAGGGAAAAAGGTTGTAATGCACGTGCTACAACAGGGTCCTGGCTATGAACATCGCTCACCAGCTTGTGTTTAAAGGTTGACACGCTGACAAAATTATGCACAGTAGCAACATGCCCCCACGAAGAAAACTGAGCGATTTGGATAGAGGAAGTGCAATAGGATGGCTACAAGACGGTGTTGCTGCCAGGCAAGTGGCCCACAGGCTTGCAGTGGCTCCCTCTGTCATCATCAGACTAAAACAGAGATTCCACGCAACTGGAAGAGTGCAGGAGCGACAACGTTCTGGTCGGCCCAGAGTCACCACACAAAGAGAGGATCGCTTCATTCAGAGGCAGGCCATGCAACAAAGAATGGCTACGGCAAACAACATTAGGCAACGCCTACAAGCTACCACCAACACTGTTGTTAGTGGTCAGACGATCCAAAATCGCTTACACAACTTTGGCTTGCGTGCAAGGCGTCCAGTCCGAGGAACAACCCTGACTGCTAATCACCGAGCAGCTCGCCGAGCCTGGTGCACTCAACATGTGACGTGGCAACGTCAGCAGTGGGCTCGGGTGTTGTTTATAGATGAGTCCCGCTTTTGCTTGGAACCTGCTGATGGTCGCATCCGAGTGTGGAGGCGTCGCAGAGAGCGCTTCGCAGAAGGCGCCGTTCGGGAACGACAGCGTTTTGGCGGAGGCTCTGTGATGGTCTGGGGAGGGATCAGCACACATCCAAGGACACCTCTGTACCATTTAGTGGGCAACTTGACCGGTGTCCGCTACCAGAATGAGATGCTGCAACCCCTGGTCGTTCCAGCCCTCCAAGCGATCGGCCCTCGTGCGATTCTTCAGGATGACAACGCACCTCCACATCGCTCTGCAGCTGTAAACACCTTCATCCAGCAGGCCAGGGTCAACAAGATGCTGTGGCCAGCCAACAGCCCGGACCTGAACCCCATAGAGCACATGTGGGACGAAATTTGTCGTCGGGTACAGCAACATCACCCTCCTCCTGCCAATCTGGGTCAACTGCTACAATGGCTCCAGCAGGAGTGGAATGGAGTTCCCAGAGCATTCATTTGCAACCTGATCCACTCCATGCGCCAACGATGTGTTGAATGCCTGGCACACAACGGAGGGCACACGCGTTATTGACACTGATTCACATTGTTGTGAATTCCATTTTCGAGGGTTGTCACGTTTGACACACTCTAGCACGGGTAGACTGGACTCGTCAACCCTGGCAGGTAACTAGTCTAGGAGAAGGGAAACTCCGAAATAGAACCACGGGCAGATCAAGCTCAACAGCCCCGGAAGGCAATTGGTCTAGGGGAGGGACCCCTGACCAACGTTCAAGGCCGAAGTCGGAGATGCGGGACCCCCTGGGTGCCAAAAAGCGCTGCATCACGCAAATCACTAGTGAACGACGAAGAAGAAGAAGAAGACACACTCTAGCTAAATTGTCGCTGCCGCGTTCGATCTTTGCTTTGTTTGTCATTACTCCTTGGTTGTTGAATTATATAATTTTTTTTAAAAATGAAAGAATTCGGTCTTGTCTGTTTTGTGTGGCGTGCTTGTAAACAAGTGATACTTAACTTTTTTTGAAGAGTGTACAGTGAATCATGTCTTCTTGTGATTTGCCAGTCAACATGTTTGGACGGTTGCCGTAGGCAAAGAAGCTTGACTGACCTCACCGACACTGACGCTGGAAGAGCTGTGCGAGGGGCGTTGAGCTTCTGAGGTCTGAAGTGATTTACACCCTTCTGGCTCGTGTTGATGAGGTGATGACGAGCGGCGAACAAGGGAGAGAACTTGTCATGGATGAAGAGACAAGGGTGAGTAATGTCCCCTGGGCGTGTGGAGGAATTTCCACGATTTTTATTACGAAGTGGCTGACGATTGTGAGATATACTGCAAAGTTTATTGGACATGGTGGAGAGAGGGATAAGTAGAGGTTACATGCCGAGTCTCAGTGATTATCAAAAATAATGGTCGAAGTTAGCGGATCATGAAAAATGCTTCTTGTCAGTTTCCATGTTTTGAACTAAAATCAAGTACACAGTTATGTTGTCATTCTGCCGTGGCGGTAAAGGCAGATAGTGTGTGTTCTGTTCATGTTTTGGTATCGCTCAGGAAATGTTCTTTCCTCGAATGTGACTAGCAGACGAAGTTTTACACCCGTGTTCCAACGTTAAAAACTGTATGAAGTTCAGTTTTCTGGGGCAAAATAGTGTATGAAACCGCTGCATGTTCTTTAAGTTGATTAAATGTTTGCAATTGATTGCGTGTGATCTGTTTATACAATGAAATATTGTTGAAAACTGACCGTCGGATTGCAGTCTTGTCGATGCAGCCGAAATCTGGAAGGGGAACTACTCGTGTCGCTAGACAAAGTATGAGAGTTACTTTTCCTTGGAATCTTGCTAGCGATAAACGATTGTGCACGGCAGATCTGAATTCAGAAAACAACCAAACTCATGGATTTTATATTGAGATTCATGTGTTCCAGCCTGTAGTTGCTGGTTTAAATGCGGTATGGTTGTATTGTTTGCTCCAGAAATGTATATTTTGTACATTAGAGTGTTCTGAACTTTTGAGTCGCAAAACGTAGATCCACAATGTGTACAGTCTCTACCCATGAGCTATCGAGGATTCAGGCCCGTTGTTGGGTAAGTGATTTTGGTTGTTGGGTAAGTTACCGAAAAATAACTAGCCCTACAAGTTTACATAGAGAAAGAAGCAGAGGGGGGATAACCGTGGTATCCCTCCCCCCCCCCCCCCCGCCCCCACACCTACACCCTTATATCCCTCTACCCAACCTCTTAAAAGACGCCTCAAACCTTAAGAAAAAGCAGGTCCTGACACAGAGGGACGGATACACTTACAGAAAGAAAATCTGGAGACAAAACACACGGAGTCTCGGTTAAAAAGGGCTAAATTTTACTTCAGGTCGTACAATAGGTGGTTCGCTGTATACGCTTCTCACTCCTCCCGTCTGCTGTGAGGAAGACAATTACCAATTTGTCCTTGTCCTCATCAAAGACCTAAAACAATTATAAATGAGTTGATAAATAAAAGCATCTTTAATAGATAAATAATATATGAATACATTAAAAAAAGAAATCAACCAATCAACCAATAAATAAATCAATCAATATATCAATCAATCCATAAATCAATGCATAAATTAATAAGAAATGATCCAAGAAACGGCTTCAATCTAAAATGTTAGCCTATTTTCTCTGCTATTGGCACTCCGGACGATACAAAGGTAATTTTACCTGTTCCCTTCGAGAGTTTGAACCGGCTTCATCTTTTTCACTGCTTGGAGTTGTAATCCCTTCTATTTTTTCCGAGTGTTATTCTATCAGAACTGCCCTAATTCTTAACCTTTGTAAACGCAAAATGATTGCAGACTAAAAACATCGTTGTTGAATTCATATTGTAAATCTCGCCAGCATCTCATCGACAATCGTATTCGATATTGGAACCTTGATATAAGTCAATCTTCTTGCATTTTTCTCCGACGGATAGTGGGGCTCGTATGTTGCAGACGCACTCATAAATCATTCACATCTTGCAACAAACCTCATACTTTGTGGTATTGTTCCTTATAATTATTTAAGGGATTTCAGATACAGAGCCACTTCAGAAATCGGTTTTTTTTGTCTTTGATAGGGAATAAAAGGCTGCATTTACAGCAGACGAAATTCGTACCAAAAGCGCTCAGCAGTAAATATTCCCAACTCAGCAAATGTAAAATTCAATGGTTTACCATGCACCAGAAGTTGTCTGCTGATAACACATGCATGACATAAATACTCTTTTGGGTATTTTTGTGTTCTGGTATTTAATTTGATCGTTTTTAGAATTTTATATATCCGCAGCATGAAAATTCAAGATGGCGGCCTCCGCAACATTGCGTGTTTTGATTTGAGCGAAAACAACGTTTCTGAAGGTAAGTTTTCAAGAATACGCATCCATTCACCAATGTCACATCATTTTACTGTTTAATTCTCCCCTGGGGTCTGTTATTCATCGGGTGAAGCGCTGAAATGCAGAGTAATCTTGCAATAGCTCATCAAGCTGGATTGTGATGCTGATAGATCTAGATCTATCTGTTGATTACAAGTAAGGAAATCATGATCGCCACGCTGGTGATTTTAAACAGATTAAACGAACTTTGAATAAAAGGCGAGGAGAAAGAGATTGTTCATGGTATGATAAATGATTAGTCCTGTCTACGTTAAGGACTTCCATAAGGTGGGGAGGAGTAGAGTCAAAAACTGAGTGAGGGTAGGCCAGATAGTAGGATGACCAGCTGGAGATAAAAACACTCCACTCCCCATGTCTTTACAGTGTTGTGATCAAACTTTCAAAGACGGTAGGTAACAGACAAAAGCATACAGTGTATGCTAATCAAATGAGATAAGTGGTTTTGAAAAATGAAGAGGTACCGCTCTTTGAGTTTTACAATTTTGGTTTGTTGCTTGTTTCTCATCCTTTTGCTTATTTTAAGTTGACCGTGCATTGGTGTGAATTTTATTTTTACAGGATATATACAAGAGTTACACCACATGCCGGTTCCTGGGAACAAGCGTTCTGCATTTATTCCGGTGCCACAGAAGGGAGCCGATTTCACTAGTACTACTGTATCAAGGTTTGTTACCTAATACATCTTAACAGTAAGATTTTTTTATTTGTATTAATTGGAACATGTTTGCACATCATTTGTAAGCGACCTCTGTGAATTTGATGGGTTTAACGTACGAACCCTCACTATGGTCAACATTCTGTTAGCGACTGTTTGAAGCGAATAAATGTAGCGGTCAGAAAGATTCCAGAATCAGTTGGGTCACTGGAAACTGTGTTTGTTTGTTTTTTTAACCTGAAACAGTAAGAATTATACGAATTCATGAAATACAATTTTCTTTCATTTTGGTCTGTTGTGTGAAGACTTGCTAACCCGGCTTTGACCGACTCTCTGAGATAGTAAACATTATTCAAATACATTCAAATAAAAATGTCACTTTTCATCTTTTGTGTGAAGGGTACCACAGGCTGATTTCCTGCACCATGGATGTAGAGGAGGCCAGACAGTCTGCTTCTCATTCCAGCTGTGTTGCGTTTTTTTCTGCTCGTGACCAAGAGAAGTCACCCTGTCTGCCCATTTTGCATAGCCTTACAGGCTGTGACACTATGTCGTTCTTCAATGGTATTGGGGAATCAGAAGGCTTGGGAAGTATGGCAAGCATTTGAAGACGTCACTCAAACTTTCTTCAGGTTGTCTGCTCCTCTTTGTAAGCTGAGTACCACTGACAGGGCAGCACAAGAGCTTTTTGGTGTACATTTGTAGGACAAAACCAGCAACGTACTGGGTGTAAACAGTGCTAGACAGTACCTCTTTAGTAAAAAGAGCTGCCAAATTGACCATAATCCCCTTACAAGTGAGGAGCTGCTGCAGGACATGAGATTGAGAAGAGCCATCTACCTATTAGACTTCCAAACTCTGTGGGCTGGCAGTTCAAGGCTGGAAAGTGGGAGTCATTCTGGACGAGCTTTCAAGAGGTATCCAGCGTGTGCCGAGAACTCATGAGGTGTGCCTGCAAGAAGAGCTGTACAACAAAACGCTGCAAATGCTGCTAAGAAGGACTGCAGAGCACAGCTCTCTGCAAATGTGCTTGCATGCCTGTGAAAACTGTCAGCATCTAAACTGTGCAAAAATATTATTGCACCCATTTTCATACCCCAACTCAAACTTTTATTCCTGTGTCATTTTATTCAAACTGTCTATGCCATTAAAGGCTCGCATCTTCGCTATCTGGCACATTTTGTTTAAACATCATCATTTACGCCGTCAAAATAAGAATACCCTTGACGTGACAAAGAGATGTGACAAAAACTTCGGGTACCTTTTAAAAAGCCGACGACAATTCCTGAGGCAAAACTGGGTCACTGTTGTATACGAAGAGAAAGTCAACTTGATTATCCATCCAGAACAGGTTGTTTTATTTCGCCATCTTGCATATTTCTAGTGTTGTGCCATTGTACCTACTGATGTATGTGTCGATCTCACGGATGAGATGTTTATGTGTCAAATTTGAGGGATACCCAAGTCAACTAAAATCCATGTATTTTAGCAATGACCAAGTGGGTTGCGTTGAAACTTTCAGGAATGTGTGTCTACGCACGAGGCGTAGTTCAACCGTTTGAGTACACTTTCAAATCTTCACGAAATAATATTTTAAAAACTGCCACAGGTTTGTTGACTTACATCCCACATATTTTTGACTTCGCATGTATATATGACAGATGGTTGTTTCAAGTACTGCCAAAGTTTCTTTTGAGTATAGACACTTGCCGGAATGTGCTAGTTGTGTAAACACATGAGAACAAACAACGTTTTTGAAATACATGTACAGCGATTATGAATTTTAGTCGACTTTTGAGTTGATACATTACATTTTTATCAGTTTTATTTTGGGGGTACCCTTATTTGGGCGGCGGTCAAATAACCCATGTAAAGGCCACCTTTTATCTTAAAAGTGTTCCAGTTAGCCAGGTTGAGTGCCCTTAATAGCATACATTGAATATAACAGCACAGGAATGAATGTTTTCGTTTTGGTATGAAAATTGGTGCAATATATTTATTTTTGCACAGTTTAGGTAATCCACAAATTCTTCAACCCTGCCACCCACACCGTCCAATCATTCTCTGCACCAACAATACATGTATTGTTTTGTTTAAAAATGTGTTTGTGTTAGTTTCTATTGCAAGAGAATGTCTTGTAGCATCAAAAATGCCTAAATACCCTTTTATTGGCGGCCATTTTGAAAATTGTAAAAAAACTACTGATTTCTTAATTTTTTCACGGTGGCTCTGTATCAGGTTTTGTTAAGCAAAAGCAAATGTCCATTTACGCCAAATTTGCTGTTAATCACATGAAGTGAAATATGCCTAACATACCCAACCGTTTACACTGGCGGCCATTTTGAAAAATTGTTTAAAAACTACCCATTTTTTATTTTTCGCGATGGCTCTGTATCAGGTTTTGTTAAGCACATAAAACTCTTCATATTTGCTTAATTTGGTGTTTGTTGCATGATTTGAATGATTTTGCAACATAGGAGCCCCACTAGGAAGACAGATGAAGTCTGCATCAAACTTTTGCGCAATGGAGCGGGATTCTCACCTGATCAATCTTTGAACCTGCGGTTGACTTTTGGTCATTTCTATAATCATAAAATCATGATCTTTGCTCTTGGTCCGTCATTAGACAGGAGGGTCCATGTTTCTTGGGCACTTGGCACGATCTCTACTTTACATCCAACTTTCAAGCATCATCTTTGTCTCCCCACTATCATTGAACTCTCTTTAAACTGATCGTTCAGGTAGCGCCCAGTGTGTGTTATTCCCCCCTCTGCTTCTTTCTCTCTGTAATCGTGTAGGGCTAGTTATTTTTCGGTAACTTACCCAACAACCAAAATCACTTACCCAACAACGGGCCTGAATCCTCGATAGCTCACAGGTTGATGAGCTAGACTTTGATGGAACTACTTTAGCGATTGAAAAGTTCTGAACGCTCCAATGTACGAAATATACATCTCTAGGCCAAACAATACAAACATACTGCATTTAAACTGGCAACTACAGGCTTGAACACATTAATCTTCATATAGTGTACTTGGTTTTAGTCCAAAACAGGGAAACTGACAAGAAGTGTTAACAGAATTGATTGATTTTCCCTGAACTATACAACCGCGCATTTTTCAATCGCCTGCGCAGGTAGACTGGTTGAGTGATTTGGATTCGATCAAACTTTCGCACAAAAACTCCTCTTTTCTTTGTATAACTGAAGAAAGGAGGAATAAAGAGGTTACATACCTCGTCTCAGTGATTATTAAAAATAATGGTCTCAGTTCGCGGTCATGAAAAAGCTCGCTGAAGCTCGCATTTTTCATGATCCGCTAACTTCGACCATTATTTTTAATAATCACTGAGACTCGGCATGTAACCTCAACGCATATATAGATGCAGAACTCAGTGGTAGCGCCACACGCATTGTCCCCGAGCGATCATCAACTTCCCTTCAAAGGCGCCGCCATTGTCTTATGAAGTGGCTTCTCAAAGGTCAATGGGAAAATCTGCTCCCATTTGGTGCGAAGCTTGAAAAGGATGGGCGCCATCTTGGGCGCGATATCTGCGCCATTTATCACACCGTTTTGCACCTCTTTCCGATGATTCAATTGTCCGACGGGAGAGAATGGGTGGGTCAATTGCGATCGCGATGATGAGGGAGCTATATGAGGTGAAAATGGTCCTCTCCTAATGGACTTGCATGATTCCTCAAACAGGTTTCCGCGGCCGCGCTTCTCACGGTATGAGGGGTTGTATGGGTTGCGCCATTTTGTGGTCCCTGATGGCATCTCGGGTGGGATCATTAAGATTTCACGCTGATGTGTGGAAATCCATCCCCCTCCCCCTTTGAAGTGTTTTCGGTTTTGTATCACAATTCGCGTATGGCAAATGTATTGTTTGTGTTTGTCATTCAGTCCCGGCTGCAGTGACGTCAGTGTTCAAATGGTTCGTAGTGGAAGACCTATTTCTAGACTGAAGGTACATACTGCAGCCTACAGCTTTATAATCTGCCCACACAGACACACACACACACACACACGCACACACACACCCACACCCACACACACACACACACCCTCGCACCAAAGCAACTAGCAGTACATACCTGACTTTGTACTGACTCGATTTTACCTTACTTTATAGTTACAGTACAATGTTCACTGTACGTTTCTTTATTGTAATCCTTTTAATCTTTTACACAAAACAGATTTGTTTGGCTCATAGTTTCCCTTGATTTAGGCCAACGACAGGTCCGACCTAATCAGCGGGCCCGGAATTGTACGTGAAATGATCTGCAGACGGTAGAGCACGTGTAGCTAATCAACGGGATTTATTTTCAGTGTATCTCCGGAATTCAGTGATTGTCTGTGCTTGAACATTTTTGTCATCAAGATTATCTCAGTACAAAACTGTCCTTGGGAAGAAATCCTTTTTTGGAGCTGCCGTTAACTTCAACATTCAATTTCATCATGACGATAGTATCGTTCACTGGGATACTGCGGCAAAACGATCGACCACTGTGGCTATGTTGTCAAGATGGAGATTTAAAGCTAGACTCACCAAGAACATTTAGGAGACAAGTCCAAACAGCACCTGTAAAATCTGATCCTCGGGGGACACATTAAATGATTCCTATCGCACCCATCTCCGTCCCTTTCGCTATTGCTCCGAGACAATACGAGAGGGCGGTTCGTTTGCGGTCCTAGTGAACCCCCTCTCGACGGCTCGTAAGCCCGCAGGGGTGCTCGTGTACAGACTCGTGTAGATGGTCCCGATTACACGACTTCCTGAGGCGAACTGGCTTGGGTAGCTGAGCTTGTTGATTCTAAATGTGATCGGTGTTATCCTGGTTATGGCTGTAATTGTCCCTGATGTTGAGCTGATTGTGGTGTCTTTCAACCATTGGAGGTCGTCGAGCGCAGGCTCTTTTGTTTTCTGTCAAGGCTAAATGCGGTTGATAGAACTTTCCAAAAAAAAGGAATTTTTCCGTTTTAAGTTTCTTGAGATTGTAATAATAAGACGTGGTTGCTTCTAATGAATAGACATTGCAAGTCTTAAATTAACTACGGTTCTGTTATGTGATGGTTTTTTTTTTTAAGCAACAGCAACAAAAACAACCCACAAAAAAACCCACAAAAAACCACTAAAATTCAAATCCAAGGGACAAACATTCAGATTAAAAACAAGCCAGCAAAGTTGTCATTAAATTGGTGCTAGTTTGACAAACCTCATGTACAGTGTGCACACTTTCACCCACAGTCTTCTTATCAAAATTTCTTTTTCACCCGTTGAAGTTCGGACAAGTTTCTTGTCTACCTAAATCTTACCCCTTCTTTTATTTATGCCGAGAGCTGTCTGGAGAAGTTTGGTCGCGGGAACATTCGTTTTCACGGCATCATTTCAGGTGTATTTTTTCACTGTACTTTATTTTATATCTACAATTGCTTGATTTTCCCACACAAAAATGAGTGGCTAAGTATCGCACATACAGCTTATTTTGATTGTGTGAGTGAGTGCTGAAAAGAATACCTGCCTGCTTGCGTAAACCATCTTTTAAGTCATTTTAAAGTCATTGGACACGTGTTGCGAGGATCTCTTTATTTGAAATCAAAACAAACATCGACAGCCGAGAAGCTGTCTGTCTACAACGGGAATTTACGATGAATTCATGTTGTAAGTGACACGTAAGTCAATCTGCACATTTGATGCAGCATAACATTCCACTCATGATCTAAACAACGAAGTGACTGTGGTAAGATGAATAAAGTTTTTGTTTTAAACCAAAGGATTCTGTACTCACCGATACAAGAACGACACAAGACGATAGGGTTATCGTCGCTTATGAAAGTTTCATAAGGTTTTTCAAACCTTGTTCGTTCCGTGTTGCGTCTGCTTTTTGGTGTCTTTCGTGTTCTTGTTTTTTTTGATGAAGCTTTCATAAGCGAACATTCGTATCGTCTTGTGTCGTTCTTGTATCGGTGAATTCAGTAATCCTTTGTTTTTGTTTTTTAAACTTTATTCCACTCATGTATAGAAACCAAGCTAGCATGCTGATGAATTTTGGTATGTGAACAAATGGAAGGTAGTTATAATATGCCCTCCCTCAAGCGACCTTACCTTGTTATTCCGACAATTGTCTGCCTTGTCCTTTTGACCCCACCCCCACCCCCACACCTCCCATCCCCCCACTACACCTCCCCCCCCACATCTCCCCAAAACACACCCCGCCCTTGTGACTGTTTTTTCATTTTACACGTCCGGTGTATCGGAAAATAACACTGGAGGAAAAAAAACACTACAACACTGTTTTTTCCTCAGTAAAATATCACTGGGAGTGTTATTTTCCTAGGAAGATTACACTCCTTCACCCAGGTAAATATGACTACGCCCAAGAAATTAACACTACCCCTGGGAAAAAAGAATGCTCTAGTTTAAAAGTGCACTTGCAAACAAAAAAAAAAGATTAAGATTCTTTAAGAACACGTTTAACACTCGCATGAAACAACCCTTTCGAAGTGCGCACAGAGGTTCACCAAATGCATTTTCTCATGGGTTTCAGCTCTGCCATGGGCGTTGCGATCGAGCCACCTTCTCTCATCTCCACTTTGAGTATACACACTGATCGTGGTGTTCAGGTACATGGCAGCTGCCATGATCTCTGTTTCTGTAGCCCAGATACCAGTTGCTGCCATCTTTGTCGATCTGAGGTATTCTTCTGTGTCCATACCAATATAACGGCCCAAAACGTTTTCGTTGTGTTGGATGGTTTCTACAACTGCGCGTCGGATCTTTTCATGAAAATCTTGAGACCCTGCGACCTCCAGGCTTAATGCTCTGAAAAAACAACTCCAAGCTGAAATGCAATACCAAAGTCCGGGCTTTGTCGAAGATTACTTGACCAAAATTTCAACCAATTAAATTAAATGAGAGCGTGACAGTGCCGCCTCAACTTTCACGAAAAGCCGGATATGACGTCATCAAAGATATTTATAAAAAAAACTGAAAAAAACGTCTGGAGATACCATACTCAGGATCTCTTATGTCAAGTTTCATGAAGATCGGTCCAGTAGTTTACTCTGAATCGCTCTACACACACACACACAGACACACAGACACAGACACACAGACACACATACACCACGACCCTCGTCTCGATTCCCCCCTCTACGTTAAAACATTTAGTCAAAACTTGACTAAATGTAAAAAGAGAGGAATACTTAGCCGATTAACAAAGTTGCAACAGTCCAAAACAACTCTTTTTTCAAGTCCGGGGAACAACACTGCCTTCGTGCACTCTGAACAAAATGAACACAATTCACGCAGTGTTTTTTTCCTGGCAGTCTTATTTGCCGCCGTAGTGGCAGTGTTATTTTCCTGGCGCCAGTGTAATTTTCCTAGGAAAATAACACTCCCCTTCCGAGATTGCAGTGTTTCTTTCCTAGGAAAAATACACTCCCAGTGTTTTTTTCCTGGAAGTCTTTTATGCCTCCTACACCGGCGCTAACTGCATTTAGACTCTAGTTTAATTGCGTTTTATTTTTTCGACTTACAGAAAATGAACCTCGAAGCAAAATCATTTAAACAAAACGACAAGCAAGAAATATACCCATCATTTAGATCTTATCAACGCTTGAAGGAAAAATACATATTCGATTATTTCAACGAGAAAAAAAATCGAAAAAAGCCTGGCACGCGATTGAATCTGAAACCCCAAGGCAGGGCGATGTTACCAGATGTCACATAATTGAAAACACCAAGCAGAGCCAATATCAAGATCTTATCCCCCACAACCTTACGTGTAAAACACAAAAGAAATCATTTGTACCAGTAGCCGAAGGCATAGAAAGGCCGTATGACGTTTCACTGTCAGAGTTTCGCGAGAAACAAACCCACAAAAGGACGTTTTTCATCTGATAACGAAGACCAGTGCTTCAAACTACTAATGCCTTGTTCACCTTGCCGAATTTCAACCCACTTTAAACGAAAGTTTGTCTGCTAGAAATTGCTCAGAAGTTGGTGAGAGCAAATTGGCGATAAGTTGTTGATGTCAACAGTCCCAGCGATTCATAAGCGATTTATACCCAATCAAAATTGTTAGCAGGCTTAGATTTCTGCAAGCTATTTCAACTGCTGGCTTAACTTGAGTTGGCAAAGCGTTTGCGCTGTTCGCATAAAAGCTTCCTTTTTTTTAGCAGCCTTGTTCTGACAAACAATGATGAATCTCTTGAAAGTCGGTTGGAAATAGGTTGAAATCGGCCATGTGAACAGCACATAAACTTACAAAGTTACATGACTCTGTGTCATGGGCGACTCGCGGTATCGCGCCATCTTGTCAAAAACCGCACCCCAGGTCAAATCGTCTTGAGTCCGGGTCTGCAGCTCTTATCGCGTCCACTGGTCTCTTACTTATGTCCGCTAAGGTTGCTTAGACGTGGGGTAATGCGTGCGATTGAAATGGTTGTGGTCATTTATGTCACTTAGATTGGTCATTTGCGTGTCATCGACAAGACGTTTAACTTTCTTGTCAGAGTATAGTTTATTTGATTAGGCGATCTGCGTTGTTTTGGTTTGTACTGTACTGTTGTCGGTCTGGTTTGTACTGTACTGTTGTCGGTCTGGTTTGTACTGTACTGTTGTCGGTCTGGTTTGTACTGTACTGTACTGTTGTCGGTCTGGTTTGTACTGTACTGTTGTCGGTCTGGTTTGTACTGTACTGTACTGTTGTCGGTCTGGTTTGTACTGTACTGTTGTCGGTCTGGTTTGTACTGTACTGTTGTCGGTCTGGTTTGTACTGTACTGTTGTCGGTCTGGTTTGTACTGTACTGTTGTCGGTCTGGTTTGTACTGTACTGTTGTCGGTCTGGTTTGTACTGTACTGTTGTCGGTCTGGTTTGCACTGTACTGTTGTCGGTCTGGTTTGTTCGGGAACTACAGAGATTGACAGTTCTGATATCAATGAACAGTAGAATCGTTTCCCTTAAAAATTAAATGAGTGTAAAAGCAAAACCCTTTGCCCCCTTCTTCGTAAACAACGCTCAGAAAAGCAAACACGACAGCGACAAAACACAGCAACAACGGCAACATTGCTTTGCAAAGCTTTGAAACAGAGAGAGAGAGAGAGAGAGAGAGAGAGAGAGAGAGAGAGAGAGAGAGAGAGAGAGAGAGAGACAGTGAGAGTGAGAGAGAGAGAGACAGTGAGAGAGAGAGAGAGAGAGACAGTGAGAGTGAGAGAGAGAGAGTGAGAGTGAAAGAGAGAGAGAGAGAGATACAGTGAGTGTGCGGGAGAGAGAGAGAGAGAGAGAGAGACAGTGAGAGAGAGAGACAGTGAGAGTGAGAGAGAGAGAGTGAAGAGAGAGAGAGACAGTGAGGGTGAAAGAGAGAGAGAGAGAGATACAGTGAGAGTGAGAGAGAGAGACAGTGAGAGAGAGAGAGAGAGACAGTGAGAGTGAGAGAGAGAGAGAGAGAGTGAGAGTGAAAGAGAGAGAGATACAGTGAGTGTGCGGGAGAGAGAGAGAGAGAGAGAGAGAGTGAGAGAGAGAGACAGTGAGAGAGAGAGAGAGAGACAGTGAGAGTGAAAGAGAGAGAGAGACAGTGAGAGTGAAAGAGAGAGAGAGAGATACAGTGAGTGTGAGGGAGAGAGACAGAGAGAGAGAGAGAGAGAGAGAGAGAGAGAGAGAGAGAGAGAGAGAGAGAGAGAGAGAGACAGTGAGAGTGAAAGAGAGAGAGAGAGAGAGAGAGAGATACAGTGAGTGTGAGGGAGAGAGAGAGAGAGAGAGAGAGAGAGGGGGGGGGAATGTAAAATCAAAGGCACAACACTTCATTTTCTTCATTCCCAAGTAAACACTCTTGTATATCGCTATAGAGTTTTGAATTTTACGCTCAGTTAAAACATACCTGACATTCATGTAAATCTGCGTAAGTATTTCAGCAAATAATTCACATACTGCGAGTGAAGCAATGGATTTGTTGATTTTTAGTATGTTTTGATGTGGAAGGATGCTCTTATACATTGTAAAAGCCTGAACAGATATGAGATAATTTTCCATGGCCGTTCATGCAAAAGGCAGGTATCTTCATGGAACTGAATAAACACGTTTACTTTTACATATCTAAACAACATCTTTTTCTCACAGGTATAGATAACCATACAACAACAGCAAAACAAAGACAAACAAAAACAAAAAAGCAAAACAATACACACTCACAAACCGACAAAAAGTATACAGACGCATAACACATGCATGTAAGCCCAACTTTAACGTTTATATATATCTCCTTTCCGATCTTTTCCCGAGGAGTATTATACTCATACTCAGTCTATCCCCAAAACACGTTCTCTGCATAGTTCCTAGTCGTGAACAATACCATACAAATTCTCCTAATCTTTCTGGAGTCCAATACCGACATACAGACAAACAAGCTAGCTTGTGACCAAATAAAAAAAACCTACATCTTGTTATCTTATCATTTCGCAATTCAATCTCCTTCAAAATAAAGTCAAATCAACTCAAATATATGACAAACTCGACACAAACAACACATTCTACAACAGAATAAGCACTTTTGATAGAACACATTTTGACTATTTGTTTCTGATTATAAAGGTCAATTGTCGAATGCAATTAATTTGCAATTAATTTGCCTAAGCTGCGTTAGTACTCTTAACAAAAAGAAAGTCAGTATAGGTCGCTGCACGTATAGTTTGCACCCTAACACACTCAATTGATATACTTTGACTATGTTACTATCATAAAAAACAACAATCAAATTGTTCCATTGAAATTCAAAGGAGTTTCGTCCGCACTGTACTCTTTCGGAAAAGTCAGGACTTGTTTTATTTATCACCATCATAAATCTGAAAAAGTTACAGCGTCAGACAGCTGTTCTATCTGTTCTGTAGAAACGGGTGAAGCGAAAGTGATGTGTGGTCACGCAAGTGGGTGAGTTTCATCTAACATGACGTTGTGTCACGTTCCGATCGTACTTGATGACCTCTTGCCAAACTTTCGCAATTCTAGGCAGTTATATCAGGTGTGTCAATTTGGTGTGTGTATGTGTGCGTGTGTGTGTGTGTGTGTGTGTGTGTGTGTGTCTGTGTGTGCGTGTGTTTGTGTGTGTATGTATGTGTGTTTGTGTATGTGTGTGTGTGAGTGTATAAGTGTGTGTGTATGTGTGTGTGTGTGTGTGTGTGTGTCGGTGTGTGTGTGTGTGTGTGTGTTGGTAAGTGGGTGTGTTGGTAGGTGGGTGTGTTGGTAGGTGGGTGTGTTGGTAGGTGGGTGTGTTGGTAGGTGGGTGTGTTGGTAGGTGGTTTAAATGGAATAGTGACAGACGTTCTTCTCTTTTTATATTTAGTCAAGTTTTGACTAAATATTTTAACATCGAGGGGGAATCGAAACGAGGGTCGTGGTGTATGTGCGTGTGTGTGTGCGTGTGTGTGTGCGTGTGTGTGTGTGTGTGTGTGTCTGTGTGTGTTTGTAGAGCGATTCAGACTAAACTACTGGACCGATCTTTATGAAATTTGACATGAGAGTTCCTGGGTATGAAATCCCCGAACGTTTTTTTCATTTTTTTGATAAATGTCTTTGATGACGTCATATCCGGCTTTTCGTGAAAGTTGAGGCGGCACTGTCACGCCCTCATTTTTCAACCAAATTGGTTGAACTTTTGGTCAAGTAATCTTCGACAAAGCCCGAACTTCGGTATTGCATTTCAGCTTGGTGGCTTAAAAATTAATTAATGACTTTGGTCATTAAAAATCTGAAAATTGTAAAAAAAAAATAAAAATTTATAAAACGATCCAAATTTACGTTTATCTTATTCTCCATCATTTGCTGATTCCAAAAACATATAAATATGCTATATTCGGATTAAAAACAAGCTCTGAAAATTAAATATATAAAATTATTATCAAAATTAAATTGTCCAAATCAATTTAAAAACACTTTCATCTTATTCCTTGTCGGTTCCTGATTCCAAAAACATATAGATATGATATGTTTGGATTAAAAACACGCTCAGAAAGTTAAAACAAGGAGAGGTACAGAAAAGCGTGCTATCCTTCTTAGCGCAACTACTACCCCGCTCTTCTTGTCAATTTCACTGCCTTTGCCATGAGCGGTGGACTGACGATGCTACGAGTATACGGTCTTGCTGAAAAATGGCATTGCGTTCAGTTTCATTCTGTGAGTTCGACAGCTACTTGACTAAATATTGTATTTTCGCCTTACGCGACTTGTTTTCTTTTTTTTTTTGACTGCTTAATTGAGTGCTAGACTGATTGCATTATATGTTTGAGTGATTCGTCAACTGAGCGCATGAGTGGATGAGTGGAGTTGTAACTGAGAGATGCAATTATTGATTTATTGAATTATTGATTTATTCAGTGATCATCTGTTGAATTTTTAAAAAAAACTATAAAATTCTGAATTCGTATGTATCCTGATTGGTCGCAGCATGCAGGCAGAAACGCATAACTGTGAGGTTTCTCTTCCAGAGTCGTGTGCAATCTTGAAGGGATGTTTCCAGGGTTTCCTTTATTCCCCAAATGTGCATAAATTGTTATAACACTGTCAGCAATGTTCGGTAGTGATAGACTGTCCTTTGTGCCACACCTAAGACTTTTACGGAATGAAGTTTTGACCAGTGTAAAGCCAAACAAAAATATATGTTGGTTTAGGGTAACGTGACCCAAAAAGACAGGGTCGGGAGGTCGGCTTTTTTTTTTCTTTTTTCTTTTTAAAGATTTAGTCGAGTGTAAAGGAGGTTACTTCCCTTAGTCTCGGTATGGTTCACAAAATGTGCCAAAAGTTGATTTGTTTTTTTGAAATGAAAAAAAAGTTTAAGGGGCGGCGGGAAAAAATAGGGTCGATCGGGATACCCTAAACCAACATGTATTTTTGTTTGGCCTAAATGAAAGCTGTCTTTGTAACTCTAATCCAAGACTTATCTCGCCCGCAGCTTGCAAGCGAATTTTCAACCACGATTTTGAGATAAGTTCATTACTTGTATCATAAGTGTTTTGTCCTGTCTGTCCACTTAAAAGACCAGTGGGTCGACGTACTAGTAAATGTAACGTCTTGTCAATTATTCAACGTTGTGGGTTACCACAATTCTTGGTTGTTGTTATTTTTTATTTATTTATTTTTTTTTTTTAGCTCTAAGCTTGGAGTCAAAACAAATAAGGTGGGTTTTTTAATACTTGAGTTCCAATTTACGGTGAGAATGATGGCAAAGTTCTCGACGATCAGATACAATTTTCAGCGTTTTCCCAATGATCGACACCAAACCGCACCCCTTGACTTGTCAAGCGAAAGACTAATGGAGAAAGGAGAAGGAACAAGTCGCGTAAGGCGAAATTACTACATTTAGTCAAGCTGTGGAACTCATAGAATGAAACTGAACGTAGTCCGCCGCTAGTGCAAAAGGCAGTGAAAGTGACGAGCCTGTTTGGCGCGGTAGCGGTTGCGCTGTGCTTCATAGCACGCTTTACTGTACCTCTCTTCGTTTTAAGTTTGTGAGCGTGTTTTTAATCCAAACATATCATATCTATATGTTTTTGGAATCAGGAACCGACAAGGAATAAGATAAAATAGATTTTAAAACTATTTCGGAAATTTAATTTTAATCATAATTTTTATATTTTTAATTTTCAGAGCTTGTTTTTAATCCGAATATAACATATTTATATGTTTTTGGAATCAGAACATGATGAAGAAAAAAAAGAAGTAATTTTGGATCGTTTTATAAAAAAATAATTTTAATTACAATTTTCAGATTTTTAATTCCCTGTCGCGATATAACCCTTCGTGGTTGAAAACGACGTTAAACAACAAATAAAGAAAGAATGAAAGATTTTTAATGACCAAAGTCATTAATTAATTTGTTAGCCTCCATGCTGAAATGCAATACCGAAGTCCGGCCTTCGTCAAAGATTGCTTGGCCAAAATTTCAATCAATCAATCAATCAATCAATGAAAATTGAGGGTGTGACAGTGCCGCCTCAACTTTTACAAAAAGCCGGATATGACGTCATCAAAGACATTTATCGAAAAAATGAAAATAAAATGTCTGGGGATATCATACCCAGGAACTCTCATGTAAAATTTCATAAAGATCGGTCCAGTAGTTTACTCTGAATCGCTCTACACACACACACGCACAGACAGACAGACACACACACACACACACACACACACACACACACACACACACACACACACACACACACACACACACACTTACATACATACACCACGACCCTCGATTAGGTGCGGGGATATAGCTCAGTTGGTAGCTCACTGGATTTGTATTCAGTTGGCCGCTGTCAGCGTGAGTTCGATCCCAGGTTCGGCGGAAATTTATTTCAGAGTCAACTTTGTGTGCAGACTCTCTTCGGTGTCCGAACTCCCCCCCCCCCCCCCCCCCCCCCCGTGTACACTACATTGGGTGTGCACGTTAAAGATCCCACGATTGACAAAAGGGTCTTTCCTTGCAAAATTGCTTAGGCACAGTTAATAATTGTCTACCTATACCCGTGTGACTTGGAATAATAGGCCGTGAAAGGTAAATATGCGCCGAAATGGCTGCAATTACTGGCCGTATAAAATTTCATCTCACACGGCATCACTGCAGAGCGCCTAGAACTGTACCCACGGAATATGCGCGATATAAGCGTCATTGATTGATTCCCCCTCTATATTAAAACATTTAGTCAAAACTTGACTAAATGTAAAAATGAAAACTTGACAAAATGTTTTAAAAAAAATTATATAAACAACAAAGTGACTGTGGTGAGATGAACAAAGTTTAACAAAAAATATATCTGTACTCACCCATACAAGAACAGATATCTTTTGTTTTTACATTTAGTCAAGTTATGACTAAATGTTTTAACATCGAGGGGGGAGTCGAGACGACGGTCGTGGTGTATGTGTGTGTGTATGTGTGTGTGTATGTGTGTGTGTGTGTGTGTGTGTGTGTGTGTGTGTGTGTGTGTGTGTGTGTGTGTGTGTGTGTGTGTGTGTGTATGTGTGCGTGCGTGTAGAGCGATTCAGACTAAACTACTGGACCGATCTTTATGAAATTTGACATGAAAGTTCCTGGGTATGATATCCCCATACGTTTTTTTCATTTTTTTGATAAATGTCTTTGATGACGTCATATCCGGCTTTTCGTGAAAGTTGAGGCGGCACTGTCACGCCCTCATTTTTTAACTTTAAAAATGTAAAAGGATACCGTGAACATGTTGAATGGAGGCACATATGACAGAAAGGTTTACGATCGTCAAGACTACGGACATTGAGTGCAGACGGCTTGGGCTGTAAGATCATGGATGTCTACGGCTACAGATGTAGATCATTGCGTTATTTGCTTCAGAATGACCCTTCCTTTATTGTTTGTGCCTTGAGTAACACTGGGTTTCACGGTGCGAGCTGTCTGACATATTCTATTATTCCTGATCTTTTATCGTTTTACACTTTCTGCACTACCTTTTGAACCAAAGCGAGCATAATTTTTACATTTTTGTACACCATGGCGAAAACGTAAAGTTCAATCTCCGACTTTCGCAACGGTGCTTGTCACAAGCTGTCATTTTTGTTCTATTGTTTCGACTTTTACTGCTCCACGGTTCAATGTAGATTTCTAAACGAAACAGTTCTTTTTGAAGTTTTTCAGTGATCGGAAACTGTATATAAGAACCTTGAGAGTCTATCACAATCGAAACAGGATCTTGGAACTGATCGGAGTCCAGCAAAGCTCAGAGGGCACTGCGACAGTTTCTTGACACAGCCGAAGCCGTGGTTATTTTTGAAAGCTTTTGAACTGGTCTAGAAGATTCCAGAAGACAAAATGAAGGTTCTGAGTGTGGTTCTGTTGGCAGCTGTGATAGCGGTGACGCTACCAGAGGCTTGGTCAGGTGCGGTCACTTCACTCCCAGTTGCTACTTCAGGTCCAGCGGCTACGGCGACTTCGGCCTGCGGCGCTGAGGTTAACTGTCTCCAGGATGACAACTCCGGCAATTCGGTCTATTCTGCCGCATACGCACTCCAGTGTAAGTATAGTTTCTATATTGCCATTTCATATGTTACGTGGATTTCCATTGGTCAATTGGGCAAAACTGAGCTCAGTGCAAAAGTGATATCGACGACATTTCCGTCGATATCAGTTTTGATATCGACGACCTCTTTATTGCTTCCCCACTTCAAAAACAAAAACACCTAAATTTAAACACAAACAAATATTATATGAAAATGTGATGATCCCAGAATTTAGTTGAGCAAGTGACTAAAGACTTTTTGAAAGAAAAGACATTTTGAAATACCGAAAAGTACAAGAAAAGAGTGAACAAAAAGAAATAATAATCAGAGGGCGGGATATGGAACAGCCAAAACTGAGACAAATACTTTTGTAATTTCTTTACAGTAAATACAACATTTCCAGAGAATTAGCAATATATCTAACATTGACTGACTGTGTGATGATATCTTCTGCTATTGGTCTGTTTCGACAGTCCAAAATCTCGACCTCCTGTCTCGATTTGGATATCACTGTCTCAACAGACCATAGCAGAAGATATCATCACACAGTCCGTCAATAGTGGGAACTACTTACAGAAGGAAATCCCTATTCTCAGTTTAACAATGACCGCACGAGACATCGGGGCTTCAAAAACTCCGATAGTCACAGTCACACCAACTGAAGTAAACAAAGACACCTTCGAGTAATATTGTTCGATTGATGATTATGTTTTGTTTGGTCCAGTGGTCGGGTAAAAACCAACAATTACAGAGAATGTAATTATGTTCGTGTTATTACATTTACTATGTGGGTTTTTTTTGTTTTGTTTTTTTCGTTCTATCTTGTCATTAGTGTTTTATCTCACTCGCTCGTGATTGGCGTTCTTTTTTAAATTGTTATAACCGATGCTTATATCCATGTTTCATCAAGAGGAATTTAACTGACTTTCGTACACAAGATGCAGCGCGAACTGACGAGTTGGAGCCAGGGGGAAGTGATAGTTGATACAGACAAATCAGAACAAAAGTCAAAGCCTTGATTGCTCAGGTATGGCAATACCAGTCCATCAACCAACTTTTTCCTTACTGTCACAAAATGTTGAGCTACGGGGACACAGCTTTGTGCGGTGCACCAGCTAATTTACAGTATTGGCGTTAACCGGTAATTATCGGTATTTTACCGGTTGAAACGATAAATTACCGGAACAAAATTGGCTGCCGGTTTGACCTACCGGTTGGTTTTTTTTAGAACTACCGGGTGGGGTTTTTTGCTGGTAGAACAATAAAACCAGTACTGAGTTGGACTCTAAACTGGTTCCAATGACCAGCCTACCGTTTTTTTCTGGACTGTTTACATCATAAAAGTTTGCGTACCGGTTTGAAAAAATACTAGCGCCATCACTGGGCTAATAGACATAAACTGCAGAGAGAAAAAAATGATTGATATCATGAGCCGCGTGCTAGATACAGTGCAAAGTGCGAGCCGGTGTAACGCGTTCAGCTTTTCCCCGGGGTGTAACACGAAATTTTTACTCCACGAAAAATTTACTCCGGAGTAAATATTTCGTACGAAATTCTTACTCCGAGTACACTTTTCGTACGAGAAAAGAACTCCCCAAGGCACGAAAAAATTACTCCCTCCACGAAATTTTTACTCCCCATTTTTTTTTACTTCCAGTAAAAATCTCGTACGCAAAAATGGGATGCGGGCGAAGGGATAATGCCAATAAGTGATCTCGCGCACACGAATGTCGCGCTACCCTCCTTCCACCCCTTCCACCACCAAGACTAACAGGGGACAAGGGAGTAAAAATTTCGTACACCTGGCATGGGAAGTTAAATTGCTCGTGTTGGGGTGAAGTAATTTACTCGTTATTTATTCGTCAGGGGAGTAACATTTTTGAACGAAATGTTTACTCGGAACTCACCTGTCTTGGGAAGTAATTTTCTCGTGCAATGGGGGAGTGCTTTTTTCGTAAAGGGAGTAACTTTTTCATACGAAATGTTTACTCCGGAGTAAAAATCTCGTGGGAGTAATTTTCTCGTGTTACACCGGCATTCAGCTTTCTGATTCCATATAATTATACTGTACACGAAACTCAAATATTGTTTCCTGGTCAAATTAAAGAAGTAAACTTATTTAAGGAAACAGAGCTAGCCAGTTTCTTGCAAGTGAAGGAAATTGATGGTGAAATTTAATAGATGTCACCCCAAAATTCGATTTCTTAGAAAACGTGCACCAAGTGGTTATGTCCCTTGAATGAGAAGGAAAAGCATTTTAGCCAGATGAAGCATATTTCTCAGTTTTAAATTTAAGAAAATGTTGGTTGAACGAATTTGACTCCATGAATGTAAAGTACGTAAGCTCTATTATCAGTACTATGGAAGGGAGGGGGGGGGGGGCTTTTCAGTGTGAAAGTTTATACAAGATCAACCAGGCCGAATCAGAAAGCTGAATGTCGGGGGGAAACTGAACGCGTTACACCGGCAACAACAGGTGGTGCTGCTGAGCTTCCTATCAAAACACGTAGGTATGAAGCAGGGGGGAAGAGGGGGTGGAGGTGTTCCACATACACAGAGACCATTAAACAGAAAAAAATTGACTGATTTCAGATTGCCAAACACAGTGCAGAGCGCGAGGGTACAACAAATCCTACATCAGCAACGGATGGTGCTACTGTCAATACCAACAGACGAACTGGTCGTGGGGCAGAGGATGGGGCTGGGGCAGGGGCTGGGGCGACGATGATGATTAGACTACATCACATGTGAGTTGGAGTAGAGTGGACCCCCATTCTTTGTTTAAGATCTCACGTTTTCAGGCACATCCCCCATCCACCCGCACCCCCCCCCCCCCCACCCCTCTCTCTCTCTCTCTCTCTCCCTCCTGCCCCTCTTTTTTCTCTCTAAAGCCTACCATTAATTTGGCGAAGTCGAGTAGGCCTACGTGAAGTATACTTCGGGGTGCTTGCTGCACGTCGCTTTAGCACTGAGTGTTTTAGTAACAGGACTTCGCGCAGTCTTCGCAAGTCAACTTCGGGCTCAATGAAAGACGGCCTTAAACCCTAGTTTGCCAGGTTTTGTGTTTCAAACGTACATTTTACCTCCATGTTTTTAAGACCTACTTATCTCAGATTCTTTTGCGATCTTAAGGAGAGGGTGACGCTGTAATACCGTAGCTCTGTTGGGTTGAATGGTTGTCTCGTGGGTTGCTTTACTGGTAGGTTGTTATTTCAACTCCAAGTTTGTCGTAGCTCTGTTGGGTTGAATGGTTGTCTCGTGGGTTGGTTTACTGGTAGGTTGTCGGTTCAACTGTAAGGTTGTCGTAGCTCTGTTGGGTTGAATGGTTGTCTCGTGGGTTGGTTTACTGGTAGGTTGTCGGTTCAACTGTAAGGTTGTCGTAGCTCTGTTGGGTTGAATGGTTGTCTCGTGGGTTGCTTTACTGGTAGGTTGTCGGTTCAACTGTAAGGTTGTCGTAGCTCTGTTGGGTTGAATGGTTGTCTCGTGGGTTGGTTTACTGGTAGGTTGTCGGTTCAACTGTAAGGTTGTCGTAGCTCTGTTGGGTTGAATGGTTGTCTCGTGGGTTGCTTTACTGGTAGGTTGTCGGTTCAACTGTAAGGTTGTCGTAGCTCTGTTGGGTTGAATGGTTGTCTCGTGGGTTGCTTTACTGGTAGGTTGTCGGTTCAACTGTAAGGTTGTCGTAGCTCTGTTGGGTTGAATGGTTGTCTCGTGGGTTGGTTTACTGGTATGTTGTCGGTTCAACTGTAAGGTTGTCGTAGCTCTGTTGGGTTGAATGGTTGTCTCGTGGGTTGGTTTACTGGTAGGTTGTCAGTTCAACTGTAAGGTTGTCAGAGGGACTTACTGATAGGCGCCTGCTTTCTTCGGCATTCTTCTGCGTGTACACGTTTACTGCAAAATATCTTGACGAGTCCGAGCAGTGATAAATCCCTCTCTATCTTCCCGCCTGCCTGCTGAAGTTGCCTGTCTGTGTGTCTGTCTGTATGCTGTCCGTGTATACGTCATTCGTTTGTGAAGAATAGTGCACTGATACACTATACTGGGATCCCGTCTTGTCTTTTCCTTGATAGTCTAATATATGCAAACGTGTCATTGAGTATGGTTACTGATAATAATATATGATATAATATATATAATAATATATATGATATACGATATACATAATACCTTAACTATGTAGAAGGGACGTTTATTGAGTCATGCCGTCGACTGAACCATGCCTTCAAAGACCGGCATAGTTAAAACAATGTTGTGTTTTTCCCCCAGGTCTGGGAACGCGTGCTGAAGGAGGGGAGAAAACTCTGCCCGCTGAGACGCTTCAATTCAAAACGTATTCTGACCGCAAAATAGCCGTTTTCGATTTTAAATCTTTCCCTGTTTTTCCTTACTTCGTTTCTCTCTGACATTTTGTGTGTGTATCTTTTCTTGGTTTTTTTTAATCTTCTGAACAGTCACCTTGAAAGGTTTCGCTGTACCATGTATAGATGTTAGTTCTCTCACCCCCCCTCCACCCCCGACCCTCCCACCCTCCTTCTTTTCTGTATGCTTTCTAACTACATGACCGTGTGCAGAGGTTCTCACATACAACGCCCTTAAATAAATATTGAGCAAGTTACATTAAGGCTTGTCTTTTAATTTGTTTGTGTGTTTATGTTTGCGTGTGTGTGTGTGTGTGTGTGTGCGCGTGTGTGTGTGTGTGTGTGTGTGTGTGTGTGTGTGCGCGTGTGTGTGTGTGTGTGTGTGTGTGTGTATGTGTATGTGTGTGCCTAATAGTTGGAAAGGGCAAACAAACAAACAAACAAACAGGCAAACAAACCGACCAACTAACACAACAGACAAACAACCATCCTATGAAATTGGATTCGGTCGTGCTACACGTTGGTAAGTTCCACTGATCGTATTTCTAGATCGTGTCCTTTATGATAATTCGGACCCACAGTGGTTATCACACGTGCATCAAATGCGATTAGGTGTTTGTAGGAGATATACAATGTATGTTAAACTGATTGCCCCCATCGAGTTGAACAAAATAGGACAGGATGCTGACTTGATTTGCATGACCGACTATCAGTAATTGAGATTCAAAAGTGCGTCTGTACGCAGTGGGGGTAGATGGGGAGTGGGTGGGGCTTGTGTGGGGGGTGGGGGGGGTGGGGGGGGGTAGACTATGTGTGTGTGTGTGTGTGTGTGTGTGTGTGTGTGTGTGTGTGTGTGTGTGTGTGTGTGTGTGTGTGTGTGTACGTAAGACTGTCAGGTGGTCTGTCTGTGTATGTGTTTGTACGTGCGTGGTTCATGGTGTTATTGCACGATAACAGCATAAGGCGTGACACGGAACCTTTGTTGACGTTCAAATAATTAATGAGTGTACATGTCTGTATGTTTTATGTGGGGGGGGGG